>NW_010304783.1:11840-18994 GCF_000700745.2 Antrostomus carolinensis | reverse complement strand
AACTAACTCAGATAACCTTGGGTTTTTGGCAGGTAAACCACAGTAGAGACCAACATTAAATATGGTATCTTTTTGCATGTTTGTTTCAAAATACTGTTCAAAATCTAAGCTAATTTTGGAATCTACCAATTCCATGGATCTTTAATATTATTTTTGTTACATTTCTAAATATATAAATCAGAGTTATGTGAAGTAAAAAACAGCTTTATATTTTCACAGCCTTAGAGTTGATATGCCTGACAACACAATTAGATTTTCAGAAATACTAAGCACAAATTCTGCCATAATTCATTCTTTAAATAAAAAACTAAGGTTCAAAAAGAGCATTTAAATTTCAGTAAAGTATAGGTAGTGCATGCTCAAGTGCCTTGTTAACGGTGAGAACCTTTGCTGCAGATCTTTCCCTTTTCATGTTTCATCTTCAAAATTCAGTAACATGGACCTACAACAGGACACCAGAAGTAATTCTGATGCAATTCTTTCCAGATTAACAACCATTTTAGAAGTATGAACTTTCCTACAAGTTCATCTGAAAATACCAGATGCAGATTTGTTTCACGCTACTTTTAGACTTATTAATGCAAAACCAGCTTTACAAGCAAGACAGATAAGCAAAAATATATGTGTTGCTTTTTAACTCAGCATCCTCCACTGCTCCAGTACAATCAATATTCTTTTTTCAGGGTTTCCTCCTCCTGGATAAAACAGAAAACATGAATAACAACCACCAAATCAGCTTTTTTTGGAAACTAAGCAGAAAATAAAATATCCACAACTGTGTTTTTAAAAAGGACAGTTTAAGTGAACCAGATTTTGAGCTGGGGATTGTTACTTCCCTGTGAAAATACTCAGCGCATTTTTAGGCTCCCCAGCAGAGCAGCTGGTGTGAGCACATTGTACAGCAGAAGACCATGACCTTACAAACCAAACACGCCAGCTCCAGAGCTCCTCCTCACCAGGCTGACTTTCATCACCAAACTGCTACCAAATCCTTCCCCTAAAAGCCACCTGAATTTTGCTAGCCTGAAAACTAAATGACCAAGGTAATCACCAAGCCCCCATCAACATGATCTCTCACCATTTAACATCTCTGTCAGCTTGCAGGAAATAATTTCAAACAGTTCCCTCAAGAAAAATAAGTTTTCAAGCCTTAGTTTTTTCCATTCTGAACCATCCCTGCACTATTTCATAGCTCTGATAATTGTACCACTGACTAACCTCCAACTGGGAATAGCTGTTTTTATCATCACTATTAAAAACAGTCCCTCACACTGTTAAGGAATCTGGAAACTCATTGTAGCTGCATCCCACCCTTCAGCCTCTCAAAACACTACAGACCCATGAAACTATGTGCTGAAACCAGAGGATCCCTGTGCTGAACAACTCCTGTAATTTCTGAGTAATTACAACTGCTTCCTAAGCAAAGGCAGCCGTGGAGGTTTGGTTATTGATTGTAGAGGGACAAGTGGTATGAGATCTTCAAAAGTCAAAGTGAACTTAGTTTTCCATACCAGACTGGGAAAGTTAAATTATTTTTAGAAATCAGCAGTGATGTGCATGTTAAAAAGCTTCACACATTCACCCAGTTTTGTAGTTTTTTGTGTTGTGTTTTTGTTTTTTTAAATAAAAAGATTCATCTGCAGTTTTCCCTGCCTTAAAACCACATTATCTTGGTTTTCACATCTTAGCCAAAAGAGTGACTGGTTGCTCTCAGAGAAGTAGCAAAATGCAGAAAAAAAATAACAGTTGAAAGAAGAGTGGATTTAAAAAACAGCTTTTAATTATCTGAAGGTACAGTTGCCAACTAGACAGCAAAGAGGCTGTGCATCACACACAGATGGGAAAATTCCCCCAGGTTTATTTCACAGTCAGTTACAATGGATTAACCTATTAGTAAGAGCAATATTAATTTTTTTTTTTTTTAATGCAAGTTTCAACAACTTGAAAAATCATTGCCACTCGTACTGTGATACACAGGATCAGCAATCTGTTTTATCACACTTCCAGTCATCACAGTCCATAAACACACCCTACAAGCAACCTCTCCCTCTTTTTTCATCTATCTCCTGTCATTATTTCCCTCTCAGGGAACGGCATCCCTCTTGGCTTCCTGCTTTGAGTTATCATTTGATACATCCATTATGGTAATTTTTTAATTGTTGTTAGAGACAAGCATCAAACAGCTCCAACCTCTTTCACACTTATCCTTGCACAAACTCACAAGTGCTAATATTATTCACTCCTGCCTCTGTGAGATGTCACTGTACAGAGTATTTGTCAAACGGAAAAGCATCGCAGCACCGAGGAGCAGCTTTCCAGGATCCCTGTGCTAAATACTGGGTGTGCCTACTTTTGTTTGGTATCCAGTTCCTTCTGCTGGCTCAGCTGCAAGAGCAAACTACATGGATAGTTAAGTTTTTTTTCCCCACCTCCAAAAACATCTGTTCCTTTTCTAAGTTCTCCAGACTTCCTTCCCCTCTATGGTATCACAAAGCCACTCTTTTTTAGCAAGGCTGCTTTCTTGATAGTCCATCACCATTATCTTCTTGTTTGCTGCAGTGAATCACTGAATCTTGCAGAGCTTCCAGCCCTTTCAGCTCAAGGCCAGGCGCTGAATTCAAGCATCCTGATTTAAAGAGAGAGTTGTTAAACACTCTAAAGCTTCCTGTCCTGGGAGGCAACCAAACTGCTGTAAGAAATGCCAGTTTCTGTTCAATATCCTCAATTCCTGTGACACTGAACATTTAGAACAATTACATCGCTTCCCAATCTTGCTCTCTTAACAGCTTTTATTCCACAACATGCAGAGATGAGCACAAATTACTTCAGCACGAAGGAGTTTTAGTTGGGTTTGGGGGTTTTTTTGTTGAATCCCATAGCATTTCAAGTTAACATTCAGGCTTGGCATGACCGACCATCCGCTCCAACACACAGCACAATGTCACCCCTCAAAACCCCACTGTTCAACCTAAAGGCACAGGGGGTTTTGTTGGGTTTAATTTTCAGGATGCCTCAGCTGCTAACTGAAAGTGGGAATGCTTCATTTAGCACACACACACACTTGTTCAACTGCTCACAGCATGCAAATAAAATACCGCATTGTGCAAAAGTCATTCAGTCTCCTCATCCGTAGATATGAGCAATGGAACTGCGTCCAGGAAAAAAGAAACTTGGAACAACATGCAAATATTTCAGTCCCTTATTCCCAATATTCACATACTACAGTAAAGCCCACATCCCTGTCATGCTCAGGGGTGACCATGTTGAGAATCTGCTGTACAGAATGGGTGGGAAAATGACCATTATCTGTCTTGCCCCAGTACTGCACCCTTTTATTTGTAGTTATTACTGCAAACTGCTTTTTTTTCCAGACAATGGTTGTGTTATTATAGGTACCTTCATGCCGTGCCAAAGCACATACACACAGCAATTCAGAACAATCAGCCTTGTTTTCATGGGAGCAAAGGTTGCAGCCAAATGAAATGGGTGGAGATCACATTAAACAATCTTGGAATCTGCTAATAGGATATAGGAAAATGTGACCATAATGCAGATGCAGAGTTCCCCTTTCACCTTCCAATGTTATGGATAAAATAAAAGCTTTGGAAAACCAATTAAACTGTTTGAACAACATTAAGCAAGTCGAAGTGTTCTCAGTGTGCTTACGAGACCACTGAGAAGCTCTTTAAAATTCAAACAAGCAAGTACCCTTGCAAAGCTCTGAAACCAGAGAGCAAGTTTCCCCACCCTAGAACACCACCTGTTTAAGAAAATATAGGATACCTGCAAGACGTCTGCTTATCCAGGGTAAAAAGAAGCTCATCATGATGACTGTTCCTGTCTTAAAGACATGATCAACCCCTCCTCTGTCTAAGAGGGGAATTTTCATACTGAGGCACCTTGCTTGGTCAGCTGCAACCTGCATTCCCCTTGTTTGCTTTTGAGATGTGCATTAGTCAGCTTTCTCCTTCACAAATCTGATCGTGCCTCCGCATGATCATACACTGAAGTCATGTCCTTGAGTCTGTGACATCAGTCTGTTGCCATGGTAATGTACAGGGCAGTCCAAAATTCAGTATTATGGCATCACTGCGGGATCAGAGAGCAGAGCAAGCCAACGCCTGAGAGCTGGTTAATGGAGCACAAACAGCTGAGACATTTCAATCTAAATGTTAAAGTGTAACTGCACTTTATCGTGATATCCTTGATAAATACAGCTAGAAGCCTCTCGTCAAGAAAGACGATGCATAAGGTCATTAAGTTGAAGACAACCAGGCGAGCCATCATGCATCACTAAAAAGAAGGGCAATATGTTTCCAAGGATGGCCACCAAGTATGAAGAAAGCTTAGCTCAGCTCTCTGAATAGAACACACCATCTGTTCCTAAGGCAACACCAGACCTGCCTAAAGAGACTGTAAGAGATTGTTCACAGAGGAAAAGGGACGGTCCCTTGGCACCCCAGATCAAGTGCTGGGTTGCACGCAGCTTTTCTGGAAATCAGAGAGCAGAGTGTCACAGCAATGTCACCCTTTTGGAATGGATAGCATTACATAAGACATGGTTCTTCAATTTCAAGCTTTGAAGCAAAGTGCACCAGTAGCCCAACCTATAACAAAGCCACGTAGTTGAAAAAGGGTGGTACCTTCAAAGAGTTGTTAATCCATGTAGGGTTAGACATTACAGTTGTGTAGGTTCCTTGCACACTCACGAGAATGGCATTTCTGAAGAGCAAAAGGGAAGGAAAAAGGAAATTAGTTACACGTTAACGGTGTTACAACTACTAACCAGCTCTTAAAACCCAACAGATCTGGTTTGCCCAGTACAAAAGGCACATGGAAGCATCAGCTGATGCATCGCTGATATGTGGAGCACCATCAATTTGAGGAAGTCGTCAGTGCCAACTGACTGAGTACCCCCAAAAGTCCAGTGACTCCAGCTGAAGGCAGTTGCCCTGACAGAAGGAGAAGTCCCACCAAGTCAAGTCCCATCAAGTCAACTGCCTGGGCAGAGGATGCTTTGGCACTGCAAGAGACAGCAAAGAGGAGAGACCACAAAGTTCTCAGCAGCCACGCTGGATCTCTTTCTTTCCCTGTTCCTCCATTCACACCAAGCACACACGTTCAGGGGTCTGGATTTCCCAGTTGCTGCTCTAGCACCCAAATTCCTCCAGACCCTTGAGTGCCATCACTTTTGCACGTTCAGCCCTCTCTAAACCCAGCCACTCCCCGTACGCTTGGCTGGTTCAGTTCAGCTCCTTCCGCTTTCTCGTATGAATCCACACGTCTCCGATAACTCCCTCAACGTTTCCTTCTCCAGAGCTGACCTCCATCCTTCCCACAACCTCAGACGCACCCACAATTTCTTAACAGCCCCATTAACAAGCTGCAGGCACAACAAGGAACATTTTATGTTCTCTTACACGGATGTAACCCTCACCCTCTCCTCACCCCTCCACCCAGGTTCCTGGCTATAATTACCCCATGGCTCGTTATCTAATGCCAAACACAAGCCTCAGGGCTGGGAACCATTGTTTATTTGTCTCTGTAATGCCACACACACCCCGGTGGTGTTGGATAAATAAATTCCACAACCTGTTTGAGCCTGAGTCTGAGCTTGATTCAGACCTGAACTATACCAGTTTCTAAATGACTGGTGCAAATACCTTCACTGGCTCCCTGCTCTGGTTTAGCAACACCAGTTTACGCAACCAGCCACCACAGGCAGCTCCGGTGCCAAACATCACGACAGCTAATTGCTCCTATGGACCACAACTGCAGAGAAAACAAAAATTAAATCCCTCTCCTTTTAAATCTCAATTGTGAATTAAGACAGAGAAGAAGAGACAAGGCAAGAGACAGGCTGCTCTCATCATGAGGACACCTAAATGACAACTTCCATGAGCCAACATCACCTCTCAACCACCAAAGCATCCAAGCTTTGCCCCAGCCTCAGCCTTTAAACACCCAGCAGGTTACCCAGTTGCAAGTCTGAAGTACTGCGGGGGCTGAGATTCTGGAGGCAGCTTTAAGCCAAACGGATTTCAGAGCAAAATAAAGCCAGCAGGCTTCATCTCCATGGAGCTTCTGCAACATAACACAGGCTGAGCAAGTTACTCAGGGCAGAAGTCCTTCTTATTAACTACCTAGTAAATTCAGATTAAAGTCAGACAGCTTTTTCCCTTCCTTCTGCATAAAGATCAGATGTTGTCCAGCCCTGAGGAATCAATCCAGCTTCTGCAATAAGGAAAACTCGCTCACAGCTACATGACACTACACACAATCTACAGGATCGTGGCCCTTCAGGTACTCATTAAACTTTTCCCCCAGAAAAAGTCTCCAGTAATGGATAATTTGCCTTCAATTCATTTCCTACAGTCACGAGGGCTCAGAACTAAGCACTGTCTATTGAAGCACACGAGTAGCCCCAGTGCACCCATCCCAGCTCATGAATGTACCAACGCAAAGACCTGCAGACTCTCATCATCTACCCTCCCAGACACCTGTGCTGATTCCAGCAACCACCAATTGCTTCAGAGCAGCCATCAAACCCCCAAGCCAAACACAAAAAAAGAGAGGAAGGAAGTATGGAGGGCATGCTTCAATCATTAGGAGGTACCTGAAGGACAAAGAAGAGTCAAGGCTGGGTGACTGCCGTGGAAGCTTGGTTAGTAAACTTCAAGAAGAGAAGAGGAACATGGAGGAGGCAACTTCACCACCCCAAATGGCCACAGGAGCCTTATCAACTTGCACAGACCCACGGGGCGATTCCAAAATACTCAGCACAGCACTGGGAAGGTAAACAGACCTTTTTGAGACATAAGATTAGCTTTCATACCACAGAAAGGAAACACGAGCTCACAACTGCTCAACAACTTACAAAGCAGAATGCAGCACCCTGGGTTTGAGACACCTGGGAGGGAGACACCATTTTATCAGCCAGGAGTCCACCTCAGCACAAAAGATGCCAAGATCTTGCTCTAAGCAATGGTGTTTGCCCTCAACATAAGTACAGAGGTAGAGGAGCTTTGCTCACTCATAGGGAGGAGCTGCGTTTTGCAGACCCTTCCTCACTACCCAACTGAACCTCCTGTCCACAGGTGAGTCCTTTTCCACCTAGATTACCCTCAGAGCAGGTTGGCCAGGATGAGAGAAAA
>NW_010304783.1:0-11807 GCF_000700745.2 Antrostomus carolinensis | reverse complement strand
ACAAAGGCAAAGTCCCCAACCTCTTTTAAAAAGGCAGCTGGGCACTCATGTTACCACAAAAGACTCAGGTAGCCTCCTACAACCTTCTCCTAAGGAAACAGTGGCAAAGAAGACACTGGGTTGACTTCCCCAGAGGGCTGGGGGTCATGCAGCTCTGCTGCTAGGTAACATTCCAAGCTTGAACCTGGTTTTTATTTAGGCAATACCCAATCTAGCCTGCCAGCCTCCTGTCCGTGCAATATCGGCGACTAAAAATGGATACAGGAGCCTGATCAGCTACAGATTCTCACAGGAAAAAAGTATTTTCCCCCCTACATGAATAAATAAATACCTCCTTAAAAAAAGGTGATCCAGTTCATCTCGTTAAAAGAACCCATATTGTTCTTATCAAAGCATGGATCCACTCCAGGGCATGATGCACAGGCCAGTTTGCAAAGCATGCTTGGGTCTTTCCCTCTGAAAGCCACCCTGTAAAGCCAAGACTCAACTACAAGGCCTTATACTCTTTAATTCTTTGAAACTCACCACCACTTCACCTTGAGTTTTTCCAAGAGCTTAATGCTGCAGTTGGATCCACACTGAGTCACTCTACACCATCAACCCCATCAGCCCAAGTTACAACCAACACAACCAAGTCCAAACTTACAAAAACTATCACTGTTAAAAAAAGAAAGTGTGTTACATTTTCTTTCCCAAGATGTTTCACCCATCAACAAACAGCAGTCTTTGTGGGCTACCATCCTCCCATCATCCTGACTTTAGTTACCATGCTTACAGCAAGAAAGCAGCGAGAGCCAAGAGCGTCCTGCCAGGAGTCCACGCAGAGCCTGCAAGAACAGACCCCCTTTGGGGCAGCGACAGTTGAGTTCAATTTAATGTGAAAACAAACTACTTTTCCATTCAAGTCAAGGGCAGAGACAAAGAATTGTATGTGGCTCAGACTGCACAGTCAGCTGTCTTTTTAGGAACAGGTCAGATTTAAGAGTTCTGTGGCAGTCCAGAAGAAGTTAAGCCTCTCAGGAGTTAAAGCTTTGCCCAACTATGCAAAATCCAAGCACTTGTCTGTGGTGCTCCCACAGCCTTAAGCTGGTACCTCAAAACCATCATCTTTCAGAAACATCAGTTCCAAGAAGGTATTTTATCAGGAAACAACTTGATGCACAAATGCACTTTTATCCTCTTGCAAAGACAGACAAAAAAAATCCTCTCTGAAGCTCCACCCAATAATTCTCTTTTGCATCATACAGGTTGCATCTAAGGCCATGTCTGGAGATCTGAAATGATGTAATTCTGCTCCAAACTCATCAGCATGACCACTCTCACTGCAGGGACTGGTATTCTGAAGCAGCAGATTTGGTAGCTGAGGTCCACTCGGGCTGTTGTACTTGACTATTCAAGGCCTAATGCAGACAGAGAAACTAATTAACATTTATTGCTATGGAAAGGAAATATCATCTAAACACTCAGTGGTTTATATCTAAACCCTTTGGGACATCTAACGTCAAAGCTAAACAGATCCTCACCTGGCAAAGCACTTGGAAAACCTTCAGCTGAAGCTGTCAGGTAAGGGAATGCAGGATTTGAGGGTATTTTTGGTCCATACACCAGAGACACACCTCTAACATGCACAAAGCCCAGAGAAGCATCATGACAGCTGCAAAAAAAAAACCAAAACCAAACCAAACCCTCAACTTTGTCCTGGCTAACATTCACATAACGAAATTACAGTTTCACTCCAGGGAAAAAGGAAAAAGCACTTAAGTTTTGTTTAGATTAAAGTGCTGCAAGCCACGCCACTTATCTGCTATCAGAGCAGATTGCAGGGCTGCTCCAATGATTATTCAGTAATGAAGTAACTGTAATTGGAAAGTCTGCAATTAGTCTCATCTCCTCCTTCTCTAAAAAGGGAAAAAAAACCACCAGCACAGACATTCTCACCTCTCCCTCTAGCTCTGCTACCCTCGTCACTTAAAATACCTACAAAGCAAAGTAGGGCTGTCGCTTACAAGCTGCTAACAAGCCTGGCTTGGCCCTGGCTGCCAGCAAAGGTGATATTCTCAGCATCTCCCCAAAAGAAAATTACTGGTTTACTTAATGGGATGTTTTCTCAGGTACTCAGACACACAGATATATATTAAGCTTAACACACCTGTATTTAGTTTATTCCAGTAAAAGCACATCACTTTTCAGAGGAGGGGGGGGAAGCACTGCTGTTCCTACAAGCTTTAAGTTTTTTAAGTTAAAGCATCTCTCACTAACCCTCCTGGCCACGACTGCTGAGAAGTGAATATATTAAATTCAGGACACAGGTATCACTTGCTGGCACTCTGTCTAGCTTTGACTCCAGCCTGAAAACACTGGGTCATTTTACCTCAGCAATTTGCACCCTACTTTCCCTTAAAGGGTTACGCTTTACGTTTGTAAAGCGATATACACAGCTTCTTCCATAACTCCAATTAACATATGGAAAATGCAGAAAGGCCCCAGACTTGCTAAAGCCACATGGCAACTCACAGTAAATACCTTCTTCCAAACTGCAATTCTAATAAAATATAAATTGATATTTACTCATGCTTAAAAGCTCACCCACCTTCCCCTCAATCCCAGCAATACCAGTCAGTCTAATTAAAGATGCCCTCTCCCAACAGCCTTTGCCTCACATATACTCCAGTAAAGTTTCTCCATCTGTGAGCAATGACTTCTACATTGTTGGGTTGTTTTTTCTTTTAATTTCTGAGCTTCTCCAAATGGAAAGCAGCCTGACAGACTCCTTGGTCCTTAATTGCCCTTGTTCTGCCTGGACAGCCACCTGATGAAAAATAATTCCTTGTTGGCATGCTGTGACCCAAGCAACACAAGAGAACGCTGGGACACAGCCCAGCCCTAAAAAAGAATTAAAAAAAACCCCACAACAAACTTACAACTGATATTAATGCAACTAGCAACATCAATGAACTTGCTCTACTAGAGATGCAACAATTTTATACTCAGATTAAGTTCCTTGACTTTTTTCCAAGTTCTTCCTAACCTATTAAAAATGTTTTCCCAAAGACAAACAGGCCATCCCTGCAGGACACCCTGGTGCCTTCACTTCCTTGGATTCAGTCAGGTCAGGGATGAAGTTGTGTTAACTTCACAATATTCATATGAAACCCTTTCCTCACTGGCTACATCTACTGATCCAAAAGAGGAAAAAATAATAATAAAAATCCAACTTCTAAGGCAAGAAGAGTATGCAGAATGCTGCAGAGACACTTGCTCCAAAGGTATGTAAACCACTATTTATCCTACAATTTACCCCGAAGCCTACAGCTGACACATCAGTGGACATCATTTTAACAATCCCATAAACTGTTAAAGCCCAACAAAGCAATCATTAGGAAAACTGGTTTAGTTGACTTGTCGCTGGTGACCTGACCAAAGGGCTCTGAGCTCCCGTTGGCAGAACAGGCTGTAAAACTGCATTAAAAGAGAATTCCCAGTCACCTGTACCAAAGCCACGTCTCCAACTGTTCAAAGGAAGTTATTAGACATTTTCAGATGACTACATCTGCAGTCCTACTGCATCTAAAAAAAAAAATATTCATAAACATTCTAAGAGAGAGACAGGGGTTTTTTTCTTAACGCCATGGAAGATGGATTCATTGCTATCAGTAATCCTCCCACAGCCCAAATTTCAGCAGCAATAGCAGATTTACTTAGATTTCAGATGCATAAACAAGCTCTCTTTGCACTGCTTCATTCACATGTTTCCTGAGATAAAGTTACCTCATTAAAAGAATGCCAGCAGAGTGCCATCCTTCTTTAGAAATGAAATGAAAAAAAATATGAAAAAAAAAAATGCAAGAAACCAACAGTCTGTCCCACACTTGGTGGCAAGCTCTGGTGCCCTGATGGTTAAAGTAATGTCTAGAAACCCATTTCCAGAGGACAGACTTTCCTTAAAAACAAACAAAGGACCACACACAAAAATACAACTTATCAACTCCCTGATGTTTGTCCCAAGCTACTCCTCTACCTTGTCCCAAGCTACTCCCTCTACCTTGTCCCAAGCTACTCCCTCTACCTTGTCTCAAGCTACTCTGCCTTGCACACTCTCGACTGTTCAGCAGTGGATTCCCCAGGGCACAAACGGGACAGCCAGGACAGGGACATGTGCAGTCGGTCAGGAAGGAGTCAGGAGTCAGGGCAGAAGGAAACACAAAAGGTTTGAAGACACAAATACATCAAGACCACAGTCCCAACACCAGAGCAGAGGCTTCATGATGGAAAGGATTTTTATGCTTTGCAATAAAGACCTGGGTGAGGCAAAGTTCAGAAGAAAGACCTCAATTAAGAGTTTTATAAATCAAAAGGGAACTGAGTTGCCTCTGGAAGCACACGAGCCAGAGAACACAAACCCCTTGCAACACTAGCTACTATCACTCCATACACAGCAAGTCCTGTTTGAACCCAGTGTCCAAACTCGTTTTAAAATATAGCCTCTAGTATCGACACACTGCAGAAAGCCAAACCACAGGCACAAGCCATGAGTTAAGTCTTTGAAGCTTTGATATAGCAGAAAATTATTTCACCTACCTAGATGCAGAGACATAGCTGCTGCCTTTGATGCTACAAGTGATTTTGGTCTTAAAACTGCCCAAGGACTTCAAATTGCTTGCTGGGCTGCAGAGCGGCAACGCCCAAGCCTACACATAACACATGAACATATTTTTGCCTGGTCTAGACTTGAAAAAATAAAGTAAAAAATAAAATAAAATCTTTTCAGTGATGTCAGTACGCAAAGAAAATAACAGCATGTACAAAGAAATCTCTAGAGTGACTTATGAACAAGATTTTATGCTTGGCTTTCTGCCAATTAGAGAGGAATTAAAGAGCAGAGCAATATAACCCCTGTTCATCCCAAGGAAGAAACTGCATTCTTAAGTGATCAACGGAATAAGAGGGAGGAAGAAAGAGGGACAAAGACCCAGGACTGCAATTGTAATAAAAATAGGAAGTTTCTGATGGAACTGAGGCAGAAAACAGGCTAGAATAGCTGCTTAACACAGAAAGAATAGCTCATATTTTAAAATTAATCCTCTCTATTGCATCCAAAAGAATATTAGCCAGGAAATAACAGCGTTACAATAAAGCAGAAAGTATTTTTTACTATAAAATTCCAACCATTTTAATATTTTACAGGTTACACACCTACCCTGACTGCCAACCAGTAAAACTAGTAAAAAGAGGAGGTCACAAGAACAAAAGGAAAACAAAGTGGAAAAGGCATGGCTAGACACCTAGAGAAGCAGATAATGTGTCAAAACCCAGCCTTTTAGTAAAGAGAACATTTAGTAGCTATCTGCAATAATTACTTTATATCCAAACTCTTTGGAGCTTAAAAATTCCTATCATGAGACCAGCTTTCAGCAGAATTAAGACCAGACTTGACATGCCCCAGTTTCCTCAAGGTTACTTTTTGAAAACCATCTACACCTAAAAATATTTCAAGTGTTCTTCTCACACTGCAGAAAAAAAACTAAAACCTAGCTTCTAATTTTACTGGTTTAGCATTCATTTTATGAGAATTTCATTTCAACACTCATTTATTTGAATGACAGAAAGAATTCTGCATTAAATTTCAGGTTGAAAGTTACTGGAAATGGCAGCAAGCTGCTGTTAGATCTGTATAAAAAGTCACTGCAAGGAGAAAAAATAAATGTTACTGAAGGTTACTAAATCAAAGTTTGTAAAACACCAAAAACACGGGAAGAGCCAGAAGTAGCTTAGGAGTTGCTAGGGATCTATAAAGTTAATAAAATTCTAAATCAAATGGTTGCCGCTTAGGTTTGCCAAAAAATTATGCAGATTTCCAAAGTTCATACATAGTAATTAGCACAGCAAAAAAAAAAAAAGCAGGTCCCCAATAAGTGATGAAATTAGCCTCGCTCTTATTTTTCCAGCAGATGGAATTAGTTGCCTGGGAAGTTATTTTTTGTAATCAGAGATTAAACATGTTATCCTGAATATCAATTCTGCAAGTACAGCATATTGGATTCATGCATACATGGTATCAGGAATATGCAAAAACCAATCTGAGTCCTTCTCCATCATTCTAAAGAGGACACGAAAGAGCCTGGAGGAGGGTCTTATATATTTAATATTTCATTTTTCAAACCGATTGACTAACTGCAGACGATTTAGCTGAAACAAGTTTTCTCAAAGTACATTAGCATTAAACAGGTTTATCCAAAGAAAAATGTCAGCCTCGACTTAAAAATACACCCTCTTGATGTGCTAATTAACAGATCACCAAAAAGTCATCAAATTGCAAGTTCAGACAACGCGCATCAACTGAAAGTCTACAGTTTTTGCCCATTACTTCTCCAAAATGTCGTTTACAGGAGGATCCAGCATCTATTGTATATCAGACACTGTAAATTTGTCATTTATTTCGTGTTTAAAAAGACACAGCCTTCTCCTCAGCGTTATTCTCAAGCTCTCTGCAGCAGCACACCAAGCGATGGCTGAACCTCGCCTGTGCCCTTGACCAAAATACTCCACCTGCGCTCCACATTCTGAATTTAGATCCTCTTAAGCACTCCAGCCAAGAGCTGCCCCAGTACAGCAAGTTACTCTCAAAGACATTGAAAGATCCAACAACTTTTCTCCGTTGTTTTCTTGCCTTAACCTTGGTATTTATATTGTGCTTCTAGCAGCATGATCCATGATCGTGGAATCACTTGATGTGGTGAGTTGGAAGGGACCCATAAGGACCATCGAGTCCAACTCCTGTCCCTGCACAGGACAATCCCAACATTCACACCATGTGTCTGACCTTGGCCAAATGCTTCTGGAATCTTGTCAGGCTTGGTGCCATGAGCACCTCCCTGGGGAGCCTGTTCCAGTGCTCCACCACCCTCTGCCTCAAGAACCTTTTCCTCATGGCCAACCTCACCCTCCCCTGCCACATCTTCCTGCCATTTCCTCTGCTCCTAGACATATGTCAACGTATGCATCCAGTTGAGGGGGAACCCACGTAGGAGCATCCAATCTCCTCCTGAGAGCATCAGCAAACAGGGCTTGAGGAAGTGCAGGGAGGTCAACCAGAACCACAGCTACTGCACTCAACACAAGGAGAGAGGACAGGCTTCTTCTCCTGCCGTACAGGCACCAGCTTCGGAACAGAAAGGTGGCAAAGGAAGTGAAAACAAGCTCAAGTCTTCCTACACAAACGTTGCTTTGTAGCTCCAGGTAGCCCAGAAAAAGGTTTCCAGAACCCGAGTGTGAGCTACAAAAAGAACTCAAAACCTACATAATTAAAGGAACACAGGGAGGGGAAAGTAAAGTTTAACCCTAATTTAAAAGTCAAGTAAGTGACAGGCTGAATTGAATACTATTAACCAACATGGTGCAAATTAAAAGTAGATGTACTGAAAGCAGTAGAAATCCTGCCCAGAACAGAACGAGAGTTCTCATACGAAAATACTTCTCTGGCCAAACGAAATACTGAGTTTAAGTAAGAAAGCAAGCACTAATACCTAATGTGCTCTTTTTTTCCCCCCCTTCTCAACCAGGGAGTCTCATTTATCTCAAAGCAATTGAAAGAAAACACTTTGATTTTCAAAGTGAGAAAAGCTGTAAAATAAATAAATAAATAAATAAAAAAGCCCTGTCTGGCATGAACAAATAATATTTGAGAAATCAAAAGGAGATTCTCCAAGTTAGGGGAAGGATGAAAACAGTTCTGAATAATTTATTTTGCATAGCCCAGTTCCTGCCAAAGCAGTTCTGTAAATCCCATGGTAGTTCAGATAATTTCCATTCTTAGAACAACAACAAAAAGTTAAGATTGAACATTAGCAACATTAATTGTGTGATATGACCTGGATGATGCAAGAATAAGTAGTTAAGTGAACCACAACATCTGCTGAATTTTTAATCACTAGTTGTTTTGCTGTGAGGCAGAAGAACACTGTGTATGAGCTTCCAAGCACTGTACAGAATGGCACATTAGGACAGCAAGAATTGAACTGACAGAATTCAGCCTCCGTGCAATCTAAATGCCATTACTTTGCTATGAACTGCAGACATACCAGGGATATAGATATTATTTTTCTTTAAATCATGATTTACAGAAAATATTTAAAGAAAAATATTTAAATAAATATTTTCTGCACCCCAAGATATCAGATATTTCTTAATTATATATACATTTTTTTTGTAAAAAGGTGACAATATTTTCTTTAAATCATGATTTAAAGAAAATATTTAAAGAAATATTTTCTGCACCCCAAGATATCAGTCAGCCATTTCTTAATTATATATATAATATGTATATATACATAAAATCATGATTTACAGAAAATATTTAAAGAAAAATATTTAAATAAATATTTTCTGCACCCCAAGATATCAGATATTTCTTAATTATATATACATTTTTTTTGTAAAAAGGTGACATTTTCTTAACAGCCATTTATGCATCCCTCTGTAGCGTATTTTTACTCTCAAAACATTATCACCTAGTCATGTGCTGCCCAGCAGCAATTCACTATCAGATGTAGTTGAACCTCTGACGCGTAGGAGGGTGATCTATGTAAACATTCATATTTACCTCTGTACCACAACAGGAGGTGAAATTGCAACATGTTTAGGCATACCTGAGCTATATTTAATCTACCTGCCTCTGATATCCCTTGCCATGATCCTGCAGACACCCAGCTTTGACCACAAACTGGCTGTCCAAGCAAGAACCACTGACAGGTGTTGCACAAGCCTACCCTATACCAAAGCCACTCCTGCTGTGATTTCTCTGTGTTCAATACCCAAAATAGCTAGATTAAAACCAACCACCATGCCTACAGCCATAAATACATCTCCAGTTACACTCTGGGCATAAGACTGCAACAGCAGGATTAGCAAGTGATGCAGCAGATATTCCACTTCCACAACAAGATGAAAAAAGAAAAAGTTATTTGGGGAATAAACACAAATTCCACAATTACAAACGCAAATTTCAAATACAAATCCCACAACTACAGCCAGAATCTGCACTACCCGATTTTAGGGGTGAAAAAAGGATATTAAAACAAAAAAAAGACAGCATTCATACATTTAAAAAAGCCTTTCACAAACGGTAATAGATTCTAACTTTAATAAGTTAATAGAATCAAAATAGCTTAGAAAAGAAAACCAGTATGGTTTTATGGTACAAATAAAATATGGTACAAATAAAATATAGTACAAATAAAAAACTGAGCAGCCCCACACACCAAAGCAGCATTCCTGTGCCCTCTTTACTGCAGAGCTCGCAAAGCTGGGAAGTTGATCTATAACCAGCAACTTTCACTAAACTAAGATCTCCTTCAAAAGCTTAAATGTATAGATAGGAACATCTAGTAATAGATTTGATGACCAAATAATCCATAAGAGGGAAAAAAAAAGCAGCAGACAGGGACACAGAGACACATGCCTCCAAAGCTACGTTATCTCTAATCATATCTCTAATCAGTCCTATGTTCTCCTTACAGACTCAACTACAGGGTGCAAGAAAAGCTGTCGTCTTCTCTGAAACCAGGTTTCAAACCCGCAACAGGAATATTGAAATATACAATATCTGCTGACAATAAAGCAACTGGTGTTTGAGAATTATAACAAATTGTTTTGTTATGTGACAGAGCAGGGAGAAGTGAAAATAACATGTTAATGATGAATGTGCTGACACCTGGAACCTCAGGGACAGTTAGGACCTAGGTGGTATCACGCATCTACTACACAGTATTCAACTTCACAGCACTCGAAATTGAGCTTGGCACCTCTGAACCCCAAAACCACAGCCCTTCCTGGCACAGGAACTACCAGCCAGTCTCTGTCAACACACACTTTTGCTGCTAGCTGCTATTCAAGCTGGCAGAGAGCTCATCAACACAACGGTACGTATCTGCAGCGTGCCACAAGATGAGCTTCTCATTTTAAGGGACACAGAAAGATGTTTTATACGCCTATAAGAAAATTAATTGCAGCTTAGCACTTGACAAGTCACTCACGCTTCTTCACAGTCCTTATCCAAATGGAGAAAAGATTCTAAAGAGAATTTAGCGCAAGTGAAACGTACACAGCTTCCTCCTCAACCTCTGCTCGTTCTCCAATTAAATATGAAAGAGACAACTTAGTCATACGGAGCGTGCAAGATGATTTTAAGACACTGTTATTAAATCAAAACCCACAACTTTCACACCTCTTAAAATGGAACATTGTCATGAGAAGGGGAGATTGATAAGCGTGATGCAATTAACAGATACCGCCTTTGTTACCAGGCTGCTCATGATGAAGCCCAGGCTCCTTGACATTCCATTTCTTTCCCTCAAAGGTTCTGCACTACAGTAAATTTATGGTTTTAGCATGTAAGAGGAGAATTGGGTATGTTACCTTCAAAACCAGTCAATGAGGCTCTTTCACTCAGGCTGGGGAAGGCGAGTGGCTGCTGGAAAGCAAGACCAGGCTTTCCCTTCCCCCTCCCCTCAGGACCCAGAAACACTGCATTCAAAACACTCCCATCCCCTGCAGCAAAGGGATTAGCCATTTATTAAAAAGGAATCAAAACACTGTAAAAAGCTCCCAGTTAAGATTTCAAGGGGGAAAAAAAAACCTACACAACAACAAAAAAAAACCCAACCATGCAATGCTGGTGGCAACTGGAGCCACACTGGGAATTCTTCTGGGCACTGACGAACAACTCAAAGGTAAGCAGGACATTGTCTGGACAATGCTGATCAAATGGCTCAAAAAGGAGAACAGAACTAGATTTTTTTTTTAAATTTTTTTTTTTAAATCAATCATTTTGCTGTCTTCATGTTAAGTAGCAACAACATTAACAACCTACAGTCATTTACCAGTTTAGACTTTGGACTTCCAAACCAATTGCTGCCTACTACTACCCTTTTTCTTTTTTGACTCTTCTCTAGGGGTGACGGACAATTATGGAAAACCTTTCATCCGAGAAAACATGAAGCACTACAAAAACACTCATTAAGACTCACAAATCGACTCTAAGCCGCACATTAGCCGGTTTCAAAGCCAGCCTGGATATCTCAAGCTACCAACACTGGATACCAAGAGCCATGTCATAACCAAGATAGCATGCAGCACAGCAGGGTTAACCACTCGAGTATTTATTTACCCAGCTTCACAGGAGGGTTTTACAGCTCGAAACGAACCCTCAGCTGCTCTGCCTGTGCTTTGCAGCCCCATCCAAGCTGGTTATTTAAAAGTAGAGCAGATAAACCTACGCTGCTGCTGGGTGTTGCAGAAAGCACCTCGCGGGATAAGCATCAGATCCACTTCTCCGGCTGACAGAAGGAGATTTTTTTCCAACTGGAAGCCACCCTGCACAAGTCAGTAACCTCAGTTTACTGAAGAAATTAAAAGCTACACACATTGTTTTGAGTAAAGCCTTGGAGGAAGTAATTTGGAGAAGAAATCACTTCCACCTTCACTGTACTTTTAACCTTTCCTTAGGTTCTTACACCATCCCCATGTGAACACGTCACTAGAAGCGTTACCTACAACGTCTAATAATGATTAAAGCTTTTTGGATCACTGTTTCTGTTTGCTGAGCTGCACAATCCTTCCTCGGAAAGGCTGAGAGATGGATGGAGCACAGGGTAAGCCCTGCAGACAGCCAAACACGATCAGGAAGTGACAATACTCTGAAGAGTGAAATCTGGGGTAAAATACGTGAGGTTTTGGGGTTTGTTTTTTAAAGAACACCCCTCCGTGCTTGCCCGCAGGCCCGGGAAGAGGCCGTGACCCGCAGAGAGCTG
>NW_010304782.1:0-12400 GCF_000700745.2 Antrostomus carolinensis | reverse complement strand
TGCCCACGCTGCTCTGGGTGCAGCCCAAGATGTGCAGGTAGGATCCCCGGGGGTGGTGGTACAGGGGACACAAACATTCCACAGGAACTGGAGAGTTCAAGGGTTGAACGGGAGTTGCAGGAGACAAAGCCAAAAGTGGTTGTCCTCAGTTAACCTGCAGATGCCTGCTGTTTTTTAAGTTGCTCTAGGTAGGCTCCCCTTCCATCGCTTGGATGGCGAGGACTAGCTGTCACCTGTGCTGGATGCCAGCGAATACTCGCATGATCACCTAGAACAAATAAAAGCACTGTGAATTGCCAATGATTGTTTCCTGCCATTAAACAGAAGACAGTTTTTGTGAGCCAGAGGTATTGCTGCTTGGAAACTGACATTCTGTACGTCAGGGATAATGAACCAGTCTATGGGACCTCACAGGGGAAAGATCAATACACAAGTCACCGTGGAACAAAAACTGGTTTGGAAGATAGATAGACCTACTGTAGGATGTTATCCCTCGATATTCCTCTGAAATCACTTGCTATGGGGAGCAAAACATCGCAACACCATCACCAATATGGAAGACTTGGCAGAACAGGAGAAAAAAAGGAAAATGTATCTCATTCTCAATGTCTATTCAAGGTAGAAGAAACATCCAATAAAAAAATTAAAAAGGAAGAATTTTAATTCAAAGAAATTTCCACCAAAATACAGCAAAATATGTCCAAAGTGCAGAACACAAGATTAAATGAATGAATAGGTGGCAAAAGCTTGTGATAATTTTTGCTTCTCTTCAATAGTGTAAGTTGCTGCTGTCACCTTTCCAACAGGAGATTTCAGATTCCTTGGCAGTAGTACCGCAGGGAGCCAGGTTCCAGTGGCTACTTGTACACCAGGCATTTTGCAAAATGCTTTACACTTAGGAATTTCAAAACACGGTGGAATGAAAAAAGATTTCAGGAATGATTTGGTTTACACAAGATGATAATGAGATAGACCAGCCCACGCTGGAAGGGATTTATTTGGTTATATTTCTGGTTATTTAGCAGATTATTGGGCCTGTAACTATCTCTGATGTTAGCCAGTTATGTGTACATGTTTGTAAATTCCCTGTGTATAGACACATACGTGATATGCGTATGTAATATGTATGCATGTGTAATAAAAGTTCATTAAATATGTATACATATGTAATAAAAGTTTTATTATTGTCAGACTTGTAGATGCCCCAGCATGGGACAATCATTAGGAACCATAAAGGCCATTAGAGTCTTGATTTCTTACTGAATCTCATGTATTCTGTAAATCATTGTTTTATTTACGACTATTTTAAGGTTTTAAAAGATAAATACTTCACTATTTACCTGTGTGCAGAGAGGCTTTGAACCAGAAAACCTTCTAAGAAGAAGAAAATGACTGTTTTTTAATAAATCAATGGCCAAGAGAATGACAAAATGGAATAGTCATCGTTCTAATTGCATGCAGTTTTGCTTGCTTCAAATATATGCTTAACTGGAAATTATTTATGTTTATATGGAAATCTGTCATGATCTCAGCTTCTTGATCACTCTAATTGCCTTTTTGCATCAGTATTTTCATTAAATGGTAAAAGCTCTTCAGGGAGAGGATTTTGATTGCGTGGCATCTATCATCATTCTGTTCTGCCTCTAGATTATCATGTAATCCTGTTTTATGTTTTTTTAAAGAAAATTCTTAACATTTATATAAAAGGGGTTTTTTTAATCTAGAATTGAGACTTTGGCATATGATATTTAGGGACTTTTCAAGATACCTGTAGCAAAAGTGCCTGCATTTTGAAAATAATAATTCCTTTTCTATTTAGAAATCCTGAAAGGACACAGAATAAATTTGCTTTTAATCCAGATTTTGCTAGTCAGGCATCTCAGGCAAGTATTATTTTGCTGTATGAAAAAAAGATTTTCATTTCAGGAAAGATATATTTTTGCATTCGATATTAAGCACTGGCTAAATAAAATTTGTCACTTAAATAGCATTATAGCATACATTGATGATAATAAGTGAATATAACACCATTCTGAAATAAACTTTCTCTATCATCCTTTCTGTGTTTCTTTTTTTTTTTGAATCTTCTTGCATTTATAACAAGTGGCAGAGATCCAGAACCTGTGATTTATGGATCTTGTGAACTCTTGGTGTAACTAAGAATGAGCTGGCATGGAAACTGCTTTGCATTTGTTGCATGTATCTGCTACAGGTGCAGAACCTCTCCCTAACTACTTCTGCCTGATGTCCCCAGAGGGCATTTTATAATAATTTATACTTTCGCTACCGTTCTGCTGTAAATGTTCAAGGTTAAGAGCTCCCTCCCTCCTAATCCTGTTTATGTATCCAGCCTGGGCTAGGGTAAGGGGTGGGAAATAAAAGACAGTTTGAAGCTAATCCATTCTTCATTATCCTTCTCAGAGCCAAATTATAAAATCAGTTATACCAGAGTAAATCAGTGGAAGTGATACTAAAATCAGTTGAATACAAAACAAAAGAAATTAGTTTCAGTAAGCCTTACATAATGTTACATGATACAAAATTTACATTACTTTTATGCTAGGTATTTTCTCACCTTATCCTTTAAACCACCTTGCATTTCCATTTTAATTGGGGAACTTTTTTTTTCATCAGTGATGAACCAGCTCAGTATCTGTCTTCAGATTTTCAGCAAATTGCAAATCGGTCCAAGACAACTAGAGGTTTAAAAAAATAAATAAATAAAAAAATCACTGGCAAAACCTGAGCACAGCAACCCAAAAAAGAATCCTGTTGTCTTTACAGGAAGAGCTGAAGGCAGCAAGGAAGACTAAACCAAAGGAATTCTTACACTGTCAGAGTGAGGGAGTAGAACAAATACAAAATAGAGGGAGCTAAACCAGCTACTGATGAGTTTTAATAATGCTAATAGCGGTGCCTTCATAATCGCAGTGCCTTCCTATCACACTGCATATCAGCAGGATGACACAGAATGTTACCTTGCTTTGGGGGAAAACAAAATGGGAGACGATACTGTTTTCTCTGAGAGGATCCTTATATTAAAAGGTTCCTTCAGACAATGAAGCCACGTGCAATTCAGCTATACACCAAAATCGATGAGTTTAAAAAACACCAACAAGAAGTAAAAATAATAATATAAAATACTACTATGCTATAAAAACAAACGGGAATGCAATAGGGACTGGAAACAAAACTATTCACATATTAAAAAAAAAAAAATTACTCTTGTCTGCATAACTAGAAGAAGGAAGTTTCTATTTCTCCTCATTTTATTTTTAATATTCACAGCGTTCGGTGTTTGTCAATTAATTGTGCTCCCAGCTGTTACATTTCTTTCAGACCTTCCTTCAAGGTCTTCTCTTTGGTAAATGTCAACTCTCTGCAGCTCTGCAGGATTTATGGACTGCTAAATCTCTGCTCCCCCTTTTCTAGTCCAGCCTTACCAAACTGTAGGTCCCGCAGCACCAGCTTCACGCCAGCTGTGTGCCACCCTCACCTCTATTCCACCCAGTCTTTCTTTTAGAATAAAATACCAGAAATGTCTTCTCCAATTAAATCAGCAAAATTATGTATATCTGCTGTATTTTGGATTTTTCTGGAGTTACATCTGAGGCAATAACAGGTCTGGCTGAAAAAGCATTTTCTCTGATTCACTTGGCAACAGATGAGGCAAAAAAAAATCCAAGCAAATCCTAGAGTACTTAAAACAAATTGGTTTGGAAACAAAGGTATGCTTTGGTGATTTCTGATACAAATATCAGTTGTGCCTTCATTTAATCTATTAATTGTTGATTGTGAATAAACAAAAGAAGAAAATTAAAAATACAATGCTTATTGCTTTCACAATGACCCTTCAGTGAGAACCATCTAGTAATTGTTCACAGTATCTCTTCAGTTGTGTTAGCCTCTAAGTCAAAAATCCCTTCAATATAGGTTTAAAAATCCCATGCCTTTTAATTTCTAGTTAGCTTCTGAGAAGCTCTTTCTCATCCACTTAGTGTATCTACATTCAATGCGAGATTTTTATTTGTAATTGGAGAAAAATAGCCTGTGGACTCAAAACTTTTGGGCTGGGTTACCAACTTCTGCACTTCTCCTGAAACCAGAGAGCATCCAGGAAAATATTTCCATGATCTGTGGCACAAAATCAACAGCAAAGCACACCAGCACTTTGAAAGGACACAATTTTTTTTTTTGAGTGTTCTCAGTGGGTTTATTTTAACAAATTCCATGCTGTTGATCTTTCAAATAAATAAATACAGCTGCTGTAACTACTCCTCGAAACTGAAAGAGAATGCACCCATGGATTAATGACAAATTTTGTGTTGTTTCAGAGCTTCTGAAAAGGTCACGGAAGGACAAACAAGGCCCAAGCATAAACTTGAGTATCCAGTTGTGATTGCTGGGATCAGACTCACTGGATTTGATTTCTTTTTGCAGTTTCTGTTACAACCGTGACCAAAAGCTTCAAGTGGGATTTGGGGGTCTTTGTTCTGAAAGCTATACGGAAGAAGAGAAAGAAAAAAGTTCCCAGCTAATAAGTGGCAAAATACTTCGTGTCTTGTGTAGCACATCCTCCAAAAATCAGAAATTACTTAAAATCTCATTTTTTTCTCTATCTCTTTGTGTCTGCCCCAGCCATCAGCTCAGGCTCATAGCAAAGGTTTCTTCTTTGCCACAGACCTGCTTCTGAAACCTGTTTGCTCTCGGTCCTTTTAGCCAGTCCGATCCGGCTCGTGTTCAAACCCAGACGTCATTTCTTTGTATACTGATTTCACTCCAAGCAGCAGCTTAAATCTTACAGATTTTCCCTGTGTGGTGTCGCTTCTCCATATAGGAAACACTATTTTAGACATTCTTAGCCTCACGACTGCTACCACACCCTTTTTCTGGTATTGGGAAGGGCAGCTACTCACAGATCAACTCAGCCTGAACTGAAGAGATTATTTTCCCAGCTCGTTGATTTCAAGGTCTTGTTTCTTTCTGTGTCTTTCCTCTGACTTCTTCCTCATTATTGCATTGGGCAGCAACCTGTTCCCACTCAACTCGTTATTTCTCACTGAGTTATTGTTTCCCATCCCTAATCTACAGAATTCCAGTGGATTTTGTCTGCTTGTGTAATTTGCAAATGTTTTCTCCCATTCCTTGGGGAATTCTCCATAAATAATTAAAAAAAACCCACCCAAAGACCTATTTGTTGCTCTTTTTCAGAACTAGGAAGGGTCAGCTTCCTGCCACGATGCAAACTGAAAACAGGGTTGCCCTCAAAATACTGGGTGAAGAACGTCAGTTGTGGTCTCCAGCCAGAATACTGGGATAAAGACTCATCACAGTCTACAAGCGTGAGTTACCTGCAGCTTGCAACATCATTATCTGGTTCTAACTTATCTAAATCTGAAATAATTTGTAGCCAAACTCAGTTATTTGTGAATGTAGATACTGTTGTTGTGAAGAGTCTTAAGACTGAACAGGAATATGTACTTCTAGCAAACTAAATAGGTTATCCACAAAAACTGGCAGTGATCATACTTAATTTCAGTGCATTGGTTAGAAATAAAAGGTAAGGTCTGACATACATACATACTGAAATCACCAGGATCTAATTTCTTGGACTACAGACACATGGAGTCATAGTCCATGATGTTAATGAAAATAATTATATCACCAAAATTACAGGTACAACTGTAATTGAGATAGAACAAGCCAACAGAAAAAAAAAAAACCCAAGATGGAAACAAACAGCTAAGGGAAAAGACATAAAATGTTGCATGAGTTTCTTTTGCTGACTGTAGGTACAACTGTAAGGATGATAGGACAGGCATGTGTGGCTTGCCATTTGTTAGTCTTTTAGTAAGAAGAAAGATTTTTGTAACTCCAAATTAACGTTCTATGAAAGGAATCTAAAGGAGTCCAGGTCATGTACAGATTTCAGGGGAAGTGTATTAAATTCATGTTTGAAGGCTGCTGATACTGAAAAGAAAGGAAAGAGAGAGAAAGAGATGTGCATTGCACCTTTGAGTCAGGAAGTTGTTGGCAAGAGGAAAGCAGGGGAAGAACCAAGGAGGAAGCTCTTCAGAAAAGTGGGAATCTTAGAGAATTTTTCTGCTCTCATAAATTTCCTATTTAAAAAAAAAAAAGCAACAATCCTTTTTGTGAATTCTATCAATATTACAAGACTATTTTATCATGAAGCTGAAGATAGACTCTTGTTTGGGGATTTTATGCCTTTTTCTAGATTCTTGATTTTTTTGCATCATTCTACAAATTCCATTTAAAACAAGCAGAGAAATGAGTGGTCAGTTTTTCCTCCATAACAGAAGTACTTGAAAGTAATTTCACAGACCTTTGTGGTGCAGAATGATTAAAATGATCTGCCTGCTAGCAGATTCAGTTGGGATTAAGACTGACTCATGCTGTCCTGCCCAGATTATTGGACTATCCCTTGTTTCTATGAAATTTATGAATTAATATTATCTACATCACTATTAAATATTAATCTTCTAGGAAGCATGTGAAATCTCAAGTTGCATCCAGTTTGCCTTCTTGAAAGGGGCAAGTTAATGAGTATTAAAAAAAGGGGAGGGAGGGATGTGCTCTGCAAATTTTATAGGACATCTTCAAGAAAATAAAGGTAACAACTTTAAGGCCAAAGACATTTCTTCTGGAAAAGAAGAACTGATGTCTTACACTAGGTTTCCCTTTGTACTAGCAATGTGCAACATGGTCTCTATCAGAGAGAAAACTGATGTTATTAGAAGATTGCCCTTTGAGGACTGGGCTGAGATAGAAGCATCACTGACAGGAAAAAGAAGTGTATATTTAGGCTCTCTCTGAACAATCAACAATTTGGGTGCGGTGGCACATAAAAGACAGAGTTCTGAGTGGGCCTGTGGCCTTCAGCTTCATTTCAACAAAACACTCAGCAGATGCCTCCAATCCCACTAGGGTCTCTGAAATGTCAATGAAAACACTTATTTTTCCTTCAGTGCTACCAGAGAGAATGAACTATGGAAAGAGAGAAAAATAACTATGAGGTGAATGGGGTTCACGTGGGTGATTTGAAATTCAATTTCTCCTCAGTCATCCTGGTCAGCTCCTTGCCTCCTCACAGCAACGAACCTTTGCGCTCACGTCTTCTCTCCCTTGCAGGGGATACAGCATGAAAGGATTTTGTCAGAGAGCTCAGGTGGGAATACAACTGAGGATGGTGAGGAACAGGGCCTGTAGTGTGACCTACCTGTAAGGGGACTTGTGGAAGGCTGACTTTAATTCAGTTACCTTTGTTCAGGATATATGTGTCTGTGTATATTGAGATATATATATATATATATATATATATGTGTGTGTGTGTGTATAAAAATATGTCTGATGAAATGTCACTAGGATTCCTGTTCCACCTGTGAATTTTGGAGAGTTTGCCTTTGTTGCATGCTGTGGCATGTACTTCAAAAAGAAGAAATCAGGTAAAGCACCCCTATATCACCAGAAGTATTTCTGGGATCAGGAGAGGAGTTACACTCGTTACAATTGCCGCAGAGTGCTGACATCTCTTATTAGTCACCTGCCTGTTAAGACCACTTCACCCTCACTGTTGGTCAGAGCATGACTAAAAGTCTAGATAGACTTAGGGGAAATCCAAATTCTTAGTATTGAAGAATTGACTAAATGAGATGTTACCAGCTATACAAAGCTCCTGAGGCACAAGCCTGAGACACAGGGTTGACTCAAGGAGGTGAAGATAATGGAGTGGAAATCAGTACATACCCAGAAGAAGGTTAAGTGCTGACAAAGAGGTATCAGTGTGATACATCTGGCTTCATTCATTCTCTACTTTTCCCAAGTACATTTGGGGATGAAGCTGGAGTCTACAGCAGTAAAAGCATAGGACCAGAACTAAACAGTAATGGGAACACTAAGAAAATCTACAGGTAATCCAGTGACAAAATCCACTTTGCCTCAGTCCTAGTCTTGCATCTTGTCCAGAAAATTGACTGACAACTTGTTCCAGGCTTATTTACCTTGCTGGAAAATTTGGAGCATCCTAAGGCAGAAATTGACCTTCATCATAGAATGGTTTGGATTGGAAGGGACCTTAAAGATCATCCAGGGCCAACCCCCCCTGCCATCAGCAGGGACACCTTCCACTAGACCAGGTTGCTCAAAGCCTCATCCAACCTGGCCTTCAACACTTCCAGGGAGGGGGCATCTACAACTTCCTTGGGCAACCTCACTTCCTCCTTCCCCCACTTTGTACTACTGATCTCTGAAGCATGAGGATTTTCAGAATGGCAGACAACACATTTTTGGGGTGATCTCCATACAACACATAGAGCAGTTGCAACACTTGATTACCATTCTTCATATCACATCAATTACAAAGTGCGTCTGGCCCAAGCAGGCTTCTGAAAGCCAGTTAGTAAAGTACCGTTTTTCTCCTGTGCTTCAGAAAGTCCATGTTCCATCACAGAGTGAAGAGCTTGAGGTTTCTTCCTTTGCTGAGGGGGTAGATTTGGGGATCCCCTCATAATGCAAAAAGCAGGTTCACTGAGAAGTGGAAGCCTTATACTTAGATACTGTCAAGATACAGCATGGTAGTTCTGGATGTTTTCTTTAAATCTTTCTGTTTATGAGATGAAGTTACAAAGAGGAGAAAGAAAAAAATTCTAGGCAAAATGTGATCTTCTGTGCAGCTGACAAATCCCAAGCCCTGGTACACATCCAGAAAATACTTACTTTTTACAGCCTAGCCCATTCTTCCTACATTGTAGGCACTGGTACTTTCAGAAAGAGAAGATGCTTCTTCAATCCAAAGACAAAATTTCACCTGTGTTTGCATTCAGGACGTGTATAACTGAGATGCAAGAACCATGAACAAAATCTCTTGTAACAGTGTTTGACATAAGCTAGCTAAGAAACTTAGCTAACTGAAATGACCATTTCTTTCTGGTATTACAAGTTGTAAACTTTCAGCTTTAACTTGATGAAATGAGAAGGTCTTCATCAAATGCCTTCTAATGAATAGGTCTTCCATTTATAACTGCCTCTCCCATATCAAACCCACTAGGAGAGAAAAAACAGCAATTATTTATAATAACTTTATTGGGTATAATTTCCATCTGTCTTTGAAAGCCCCGCCTGCTGTTTTCAGGCTGTGCATGTTAAACAGAAGTGCTTACACTTGACCTTGCTCTTGATCCACTCTTTGTGCACAGCAGTGCCTTTCTTCTTCTGAAAGATAGGTACAATTTGTGTCCACATAAATTATACTGTACTTGCTATTAACATTCTTTTATCTGGTAAATTACTTACACTGATTATGTTGAAGACTGTTCTATGAGCTGTTGATAATGCAGGTCTATGATTTGGATGTAATATGTCATTCTTAATTTAGGACAAGACTGAAAGGAGATGACAGCTTGCTATAACACATGGTAAAAATCAGGTCCTGGCCACATGCAGTCAGGAAAGGATCCATGGAAGTTATTTTCAGCAGTCTTGGCATCCTGGCTAAATTCCAGCTTCAGTAATTGTTCTGTTTAAATCTTCCTGCATTTCCAAAGGGGTGATTATGGTATTTTCATTTATTTCGTGCCTCAGATTCCTGGAGCACATTAACATAGATAACCTCCATCCTATATTGCATTGCAGAAGTAACAAACAGGAAAAAAATATCCATACTTCCTTCTCTTAGCAGGTAGTTAAGGCTGAGATAAACTCATGTGATTTAGCTTGTCCCAGTGCTGTTCTAGCTGCTAAAAAGAAACTCATCTCTGTCCCAGCTCTAAACCAGGACAAGTATACTGCAGACATTTGCTTATATTCTTCGTATATTTTCCCTCTGAATGAACTCACATAAAACTAAATATCCATTTGCTAAGGAAAGATTTTTAAAATACCTTATTCAAGATAAAGTGCAGATAACATTCACAAGCCACTGTTGACTGTATCCCTCTTTACAGTTGCAGTCCTGCCACACTGGGTGTGTTGCTGGAAACGTTTGTTCTTATGATTCATGTTGTCATAAGTAATCTTTGTGCTACTGTCCTGGGTTTTATCTGGGACAGAGAGAGGTTTCTTTTTAGCAGCTAGAACAGCACTGGGGTTTGGTTTCACCTTGGATTTAGTATGAGAAGAATGTAGATAACACACCAATGTTTAAGGATGCTTATTTATGAAGAAGGAATCAAAAGACAAGATGCTATTTGACAATTTTTACTTAGGTGTTTGTGCAAGTGGGCAAACCAAAATATCTTACTCCCTGCACACATCACACACAGATCACTACTCCATACAGATTCCCAGTTCCCTGTGTGGCCAGTACATAAAAAAAAGGCAAGAAGGAATCATAGAATGGTTTGGATTGGAAGGGACCTTAAAGCTCATCCAGTTCCAATCCCCCTGCCAGCAGCAGGGACACCTTCCACTAGACCAGGTTGCTCAAAGCCTCATCCAGCCTGGTCTTAAACACTTCCAGGGAGGGAGCATCAACAACTTCCTTGGGCAACCTGTTCCAGTGTCTGACCACCCTCACAGTGAAGAACTTCTTCCTAATATCTAATCTAAACCTCCCCTCTCTCAGTTTAAACCCATTTCCCCTTGTCTTGTCATTAGTTGCCCTTATGAAGAAGGAATCATAGAATATTGTGAATTGGAAGGGATCCACAAGGATCATTGAGCCTAACTCCTGCCCCTGCACAGGACAAGCCCAAGATTCAGACCATGTGAATCTTCTGAAAGAAGCTGGAAGAAAGATATAGGTCCTCTTGCCAACACAGTTCTGCCTCTGCAAATGGAAATACTACCTTAGTACTCTTCAGGAGCAGGGAAAAGATGACAATTTGTGGTTCTAAGCAAGGCTGATCAAAAGCATACAGACAAGATTGCTTTGATGGAAAACTGGATTCTCAATTAAATACCCATTTTGAAAAGTCTTTCCCATAGACAGAAGGGAAGAGATCATGCCTTTTTCCAAGAGCTTTGAGAAAACGAAAAGAAAAATCAATCTGCCTTCAGCCACATTATCAAAGTATCTGACAAAGAGAAAAAAATCTGAGCGAGGCAATTCTAGGTTCACTAAGATGCTTTGGAGATAGCACAGCTGTTCCTCTGTCCCACACTGAGCTTTTATTGCAAAGCCACGGTGTAATGTAGCAGATCTTTTAAACGGCATTAAGAAAACCCTACTCCTCAACATAAAAACATGGACAGTCTAGATAAGAACAAATTAATTTTCTCACTTTCATCAATTAGGCTTCCAGGAGTAGATGACACAAGAAGTAGTTTATTTTTGTATGCTGATGCTGAAATCCTCATTGGGTTCACTCTATTAGTCATGATTGCATAGTTAAGCATACAGTCTTAGCAATAACAGAATCTTGTTTAAAAATGTACATTTTTAAATTATAAAAAGAAACAGTTCAGCTCAGGCCAAAGAATGTACAGCAGGTGATCAATGGATGGTGGATGTTAAATTAAATTCTGTGGTTGGTGTGACACACAGTTTAAGTACCTGTGCCATCATATATTTCATGTAAGAAGCAGCAGTAGAGGCATTTTGGATCATGACATCTGCAGTGAAACATTCGTCCCCCAAAAAATACATTCCAAGATCAAGAACTACCTTTGCAGCTTATTAACTTCCATAGGGACTTCTCCCTCATTATTCTTGTAAGGGATATTAATTGATTTAAGTTACTGCTTAAAAACACAATTACTTTGTAAAGGACATATAGGTATGTATTTTTTTGAACATCCTCTTTGAACCTTAACGTCTGCTGAGGATTTAAAGCATCCCAATACCATTATCAGCTGTTATATTCAATCAGCCACCACATTATTTATCTTAGTCAGTGATTATTTATTTTTGGTCCAGAGAGCTTGCGCAAAGATGGATTAAATTTTAATATTTACAGCGTAAATGAGTAGCTAAGAACAATAAAAATGTCCTTTCTGTCATAACTCAAAAGCATTTCCACAGGCATTCGTTATTTTCAATAGTCAAAAGGCTTGGTATGTAGATTTTCCAAGGTTTCCTGAAACTAGCTAACATTTACTTATTGCAGATGTTGCCTGCTATTAAAAATCAGAAACAAAGCAACATTATGAGATTATGATTTTATTTCTGCAACATGTTGCACTAGATATTATTCTTGCCTCTCTTTTGCTTCAAATAACGTAATTAGCTTGCCAGTATCAAATCATGATGTAAGCCAAAACTATGTAGCTACATAGTATTTTTATTATTAGTACTGTCATAATTTAATGTTAGTGCACGACTGAGAATCTGACTCATTATAAATCCATGTGCAAAAGGCAATAAGCTGTGTACCAACAGGAGAAAACCTATGAACTTTACAAAGCTTTTTGAGGTGTGCCTTCTTTAAATGACGTAGTTGTCAAA
>NW_010304781.1:3840-6855 GCF_000700745.2 Antrostomus carolinensis | reverse complement strand
TATAAAACGTATATTCTTTTATATATATATATTGCATATATTCTTATATATAAGAATATACGTAAAATATACATATATAGATTATGTATGTTCTTATAAATCTCTGTAAAAAAGCAGCCGACCACTGTTTGCATTTTAACAACCTTTTAAAAATGATGCTCCTGTGAGTCCAATCCAGAAAGAGATGATTATTTTTTAGCAATACCCAATCTGCACATTTTAAAAGAGAAAGTGTCTCTGTTCTGTGCCTCCCTATAGACATATATTGTTTCTCGCACTCAAGAAGGGTTATTTCCACCAGCTGAGATAATTTGCAGCTTTAAAGTGGAAGAAGCAAATCAACGGTCCAGTGTTGGTGTTTTTCAAGACGTAAGGAACCTTGTGTTTCGGTAATTATTAAGAAGTGGTGATATTTCCATTCCCCTGGAATTTCCTATCTGTTTCACTCTGGTTTCGTTAGAGTGAGCTATGATTCTGCCTTTAACTCATTAATGGAAAAGTTCAGAAAGTTTTTAGAGTAATAGTAATAATTTGAAGCATTATTATATTAATATAGTTAAAGTGCCAGTTATATTTCCTGCCTGAGAACTTTCATTCCAGTATAAAAGCATCCATTTTGGTAAGCTCCTTGGTAGTTACTGCTCTCACCTCTGAGGTTTCATTTTTACAAAAGATCCATCCCCATAAATTCTCTGGTTCAAGTGCAATGCGTAAAGACAGAAGGAAAAAACAGCTGCTTTCTCCTTCTTCTACCTTTGCTTCCAAGTGAAACTAATTCCCTGTCACTTCAATAGCTATTTATGCTTGAAAGCCCTACATACTGGCTCATTTTTTTTCTCCAAAGAAAGACCAGGATATTTTCAGAAGCCTTTTTAAGTGATTTTTTTTTTCACAGTGTTATCTCTAAGCTGTGATTGCAGATCTGTACATCGTGTTCATTGAGCATATGGTAGAAGTGCATGTAAGTATTCAGGAAAAAATAAAATTGTGTCAAACATTTTTCTGCGGTTTTTGCTACATAATTATAATCATGTATATACATAATTATGTCTTTTCTTAAATTTCATTTCTTCAGAACGTCTTCTAAAACAGTTGTGCCAATGAAGAACTGCAGGGTTGGCTGTGTAATGGTATTGCTACAAATAATAGAAATAAGAAATCATTCTTCATATCAAAAGTAGATGCCAGAGTAGAGTCTGATCCCAGTATAAAATGAATACCTAGGAAATATAAGACTATAGCAAACAAAGTCTAAAGGAATTATTTGTGTTTGTGTTTACCATGGAAGATAGTGAGGAGGTTCCTATCCCCAAACCTTTCTTTGTAGGGAAATCATCAGAGCATCGGTCTCAAATTAAGGTGAAAGTTAAAGAGGCCATGGAACAGATAAAATGCACAATAACAGTTTGCAGGAATAGATGGTGCTTCCTCAATCTCTTCCAAGGGATTCAGGAATGAGACTGTGCACCTGCAAACAGTTTGTATTGAATTTCTTGCTTAAAAGCTGCCGGAGACTGCAATAGCAAGTACCCTATTTTAAAAAAAGGATTGTAGTGAAGATCTGAAGGGGAGATCTGAAGCCTCTGTCATCACAGTAATAGAAACTATAATAAATAACAGCTCTAGTGGGTACCTGAGTATTATTTTATTGGGAAGAGTTAATGTGACTCTGGTAAAGGGATGTCCTGTCTCCCACATCTATAAGGTGTTAACAAACACATAGAAAGAAGCGATCTGGTTGTTTAAATTTCAAAAAAGTCCCTTATCAAGGAAACTAAGCAGCAATACCATAAGATCTCGTTATTTAGGTGAGTGGTTAAAGATAAGAAGTAAATGATAGAAGTGAATGATCACTGCTTGGAAAGATCAAAGAGTTATCAGAAATATCAGTTAGACCCTGCTTTGCTTCATATTCTAAAAGTTCTGGAAAAAAAGTGATCAGCAGCGAGATCACAAAATGTACAGATGTAATGAAATTATTCAGAATAGCAGAAAGATCTTGGAAGATTAGGTGGGCAAGAAAACCACAGGTGTAATTAAGTGTAGATAAATATAAAATAATACGTGTGGGGAAAAATCCTGACTAATCCCACATGTGAAATCCTGGGCTCTGAGCTGTTTGGTGACAGTCTGAAGGGAGATATAGAGTTTGCAAAGTGTCATTTCAGAAATCAGAAATAGCCAAAAAAGCAAATCTATTATTAAGAACTATCAGTAAAACAATGGAGACTAAGGAAGAGGATATTGTTAAATTACTGTATAAACTCCTAGTTTTCCCACATCTTATTTTTCCATTAAAAAAGATAAAACAGCAGAAATGGGAAAGCTTGAAAAAGGGCAGCAGCAATGATTAAAGGCATCAGTAGTTACCACACAGGGAATGATTAAGAAAACCAGGGCTTTTCATTTGGAGGAGAGACAATTGAAGAGAGAATGTGCTATGAAATCATTTGTGGTGTGGAGAGGGTAGTTAGTCAGGAATTGAGTGTTTGCTCTCTTTTTGATTTAATAACAAGGGAACTGTTGAAACTACGAGGGCACGCATTCAAAGTAAGCAAAAGGAGGTGATTTTTCATGTAACAGTTAACTGAATTCTGCAACCTTCTACCACAGGAGATTGTGATGCTGAGAGTTTATTCAGACCTAAGGAGGCAGTGGGCAAGTTCACTGAAAAAATAATCTGAGGAGGGGCAATAAGTACACAGAAACCAGTACAGCAAGAGACATTTCCAGAGCTGAAGTCATCTGAAGGCTGGGAGACTGTCCAAAAGAAGTATCATTTGCACTTGTCCCAATCTTTGTCTTTCTTTGGTGCTTTAGAGCTGCTCTTGCACGTTGAGAGTGGGCTAGATGTAGCTTTGGTTCGACCCCAATGCTCATAGCTCATTACTCCTTGCTATTCTCTGGAGTTCAGAAAGCCATCGTAGAAATGTGTGTGCACTGAGAATAGTTTATTGTGACAGAATCACAGAATCACAGAATGCTGGGGATTGGAAGGGACCTCGAAAGATCATC
>NW_010304781.1:2305-3801 GCF_000700745.2 Antrostomus carolinensis | reverse complement strand
GGTCTTGAATGTCTCCAGAGAAGGAGACTCCACACCCTCCCTGGGCAGCCTGTCCCAGGGCTCTGTCACCCTCACTGTAAAGAAGTTTCTTCTCAAGTTTAAGCAGAACCTCCTGTGTTCCAGCTCACACCCATTGCCCCTTGTCCTACCATTGGGCATCACTGAGAAGAGCCTGGCTCCATCCTCCTGACATTTGCCCTTAACATATTTATAAACATTAATTAGGTCTCCCCTCAGTCTCCTCTTCTCCAAGCTAAAGAGCCCCAGCTCTCTCAGCCTTTCCTCATCAGGGAGATGCTCCACTCCCTTCATCATCTTGGTGGCTCTGTGCTGGACTCTCTCAAGCAGTTCCCTGTCCTTCCTGAACTGTAGGGCCCAGAACTGGACACAACATCCCAGATGTGGCCTCACCAGGGCAGAGTAGAGGGGGAGGAATGCACAGAGCATGCAAGTGAAACAAACCACCTAGTTCGATGGTGACTCTGAGTTAATTTATACAAATCACTTCTTTACTGATTGCTAATAATATCTGAATCAACCAACCACCTGCAATGTCTCTGCAGGGTACTCTCTTACAGTTAAGAAAGGCCAGAAAGAACCATTTTGGCGTGTCATCGTGTTGTCTTTTCGAACTCATCCATGCACACAAAAGGTGTAAAAATCTAGGCAAGGCTTTTTTCCCCCCATGCTTTTACGTATTACTTGTCACAAGTTTCAACAGTCAGAAACTTGGCAATACGTTAACCCAGTGTTTCATCCACTTATCCAGGTAAAATTAGGAGTTGTAGAATGAAATGAATCTAGGTTAAATCTAAGTATGTTTTAAGTAATTTTGTCATATTTTGCTAAATAAAATAGTACCAAACATAGTGCTGCTGTCACTGGAATTACCGAAAAAAAAATCTCATCTGCCCTGGACCACTGTTTTGCAGCACATTTTTGTTTATTTAAGCTCATGTTTATTCAACACCAGCAGTGCTTGCATATTCAATTTGTCAACTTATACAAAGCTATGAGACTTCAATAAATTATTAAACAACAGCATTGGAGAGCACAATTTGTAGTGATCACATTATGATATTCTCATTAAAAGAAATCAAGTTTTATTTTCATGGAGCTACTTTGAAGATGATTCTGTGCTACACTAAAGATTTATTTTGACTCGTTGCATGGGTGTTTCTAGAGCAGCACAAGAGTATTTCAGGCATTAGAGGAGAACCCTAACAAGTAGCTATTTCTTCTGTTAAAGGTAATAAATTTTAGGAATACAAAGATCCTGAAAGACACAGAGCACTTGAGCTCAGCTGGGACTGAGCTGAAGTCCCCTACAAGGTAGTGAGAGATTTACATTCTATATCAGTGAAGAATTGTATATTCTATTTCCATGTGCTTTGTGCAATAATAATTTGTTTTTTAAAGATGTAATTTCTAAAGGAGAAAATCTTACTTAATTTACTTTCCAATCTGGCAAATGCTGAACGATTTTGATTTCAGTA
>NW_010304781.1:308-2290 GCF_000700745.2 Antrostomus carolinensis | reverse complement strand
CCTACACGTGTGTTTCAAGGGGTAGGAGGCTTGTTTCATTTGACTGGTTTTGTCATTATGTGACTTTTCAAAATTTAACATATCTAGCACATTCTTGTTTTAATATTTGTTTTTAAATAATGAAGCCAATTTAGAGCTGGAAAACAAAAGAAACAGGAAAAATACGGAGACTAATGAATTATATTCTGAAGGAACATTTTTATGGCTAATGGATAAAAATGATGAAGGACTTGACAGAATGCTGAAAATGTCTCCTGGATCTATCTAGGGAAGTAGTGTGTAAATGGTATTTCATCCATAACAACACAGAAGTTCTCACTATTTAAAAAGTAAAATGAGATCATCAGACTTTTAGACAAATATAAGAAAATATAAATATGCAAAACCTAATGTATTCTGTACCTAAGATTATAATTATCTAGATTACATTTCATGTTTAATACAAAATCAGGAAAAATAATTGATTATTTTTTTTTAGTGGGTATTTCTACATTAATTCAAAACTTTTTCTGACGAGGAAGAATGTTTATTTTTTTCCACAGTGGGAAAAGAAAGTAATGGTTGGGGGTAAAACTGTTTCATTGGGTCTACTTACATTTGGTTATAACTTTGGAATTACTTTGATGTAATTGTATGCCAGAGGCAAAGAGTCTGGAATTAAAAGGCTTTCTGAACAGGTCTTACAGACAACTCCACTTTGAGGCAAATCCTGACCTACTGAGAAAGAGGTACAAGAAGTTCAAGAAGAGTTTCAAGCCTCTTCTGCCTGTATTTCTATCCATGATTCTTCTTCCCTCATGAATTGTATCATAGAGGAAATGGTGTGCATTTCAAAGTTTCTGAGAATACACCAAGAGGATGGTCCAGTCACATCTGTGACGTTGTACAAAGGTTACCTGCCTGCACATTTCTTAACTGGAGGATGAAAATTGTTGTCAAGCTTCTTGGTAAATACTTTTTGAAACCTTTCTTTTAAAATTTTATACCATTAATTGCGTATTAGACAGTGAAAATGGGATTGTGTTATTGACAATATATGGCTAAGAGTTATATTTTAGGCATTCTCCAAAATACTTTCCTAATAGAGGATTTTCCTTTCATTATAAAGTCAGTACATGATAAATTTAGCTATGTAGATATAGTATACAAAGCTGCAGCTTAGTCCTAGGTTCCTTTTTTGCAATCAGTGGAAAAAACAGGCACTTCTTTGGGTGTAACTTACAATTAAGGATTTCTCATCCCCTTTGTACAAGAAATTTTTCGATATGGCATAAGAATTGTGTAGTGTGAACAAGGATCTTTGAGTTTCTGTAGAACTCATCAGAAATTATAAAAGAGTAAATATTCAAATTTAAAATTTCAAAGGAGTAAATATTTTCAGATGTTAACCATCTGAACTTAGTAAGCTTCCATTTCAGAGGAAATTCTGTGAATGAGTTTAATTAGTTGCAAAAAGTCAAGAATGATGAAAAATATTAATGGAAGATTAGTTATTTATTCATTATCAATAACAAATATTTGTATAATAATATGCCTATAATAAATTTTAAGATCATCAGAGAAATTGACCCTAAACAAGCAGTAATGTTTTGGGAATATGAACTAGGCATTACTGAGGACAGATTATAGAATTTCAATATTCAAAAATAAGAGGAAGAGCATCTAATAGATCAAACCTGTTTAAACTACATTTTCTTAAGGAGATTAATTTCATCTTGAACTTGTGCAGATGATTTACAAGACCTTCCTTGTCCTGAAAAAGTGGTTTTGTCAGAAATGGAGACACTACCCTAGGTCCTCCTGGGGCTCTCACAGGTGAGCCATTAGTCCCCTGGGCTAGGGGTGAAGCCTGTCATCATGACTCAACAGGGAAGATCCTCCAGAGAATCTTTGGATTAAGGGGAAATACTGCCTTGGGGATATGGGACACATGATGGGATGTAGGGTAAGAGCATTGGGGATTTTACAAGGCACCATGAGAT
>NW_010304781.1:0-286 GCF_000700745.2 Antrostomus carolinensis | reverse complement strand
GAGTGAGATCAAGGTGATTTGAGAAGGAACAAGGTGGTTTGGGGAGGAACAAGCATGGGAAAATAGAGGTATAAGGAGATAAAAGGGGTTGGTCACCTGTAAACAGGCTGCTGACTGGTGCGCTTGTCTAGCCATGCCCTGTGTCTGATCAGCACAGTCTCATTAAACTCAATTTTTAATGATTGTCCTGAATGAGGGGGTCTCTGCAATGTCTATATTGAGGTCTGAGTGCTGGCAACTGGGGTGGGGACCGTGGGTGTGGTGGTTTCACCCACAGTAGGACCAT
>NW_010304780.1:0-6955 GCF_000700745.2 Antrostomus carolinensis | reverse complement strand
ATATATTGAATAATACCGGTCCCAGTACCAACCCTTGAGGGTTGATACAGTCTTTCAGGGGTAAATGAGGGTCCATGTACAATCTTTCAGAACAGAAAAAGGGTCCATATACAATCTTTCAGAACAGAAAAACTACAGTGTCCACCTGGTGAAGAACGACACTGACAAACTGACAATCTAACAGGTGGCTGGGGTACACAATGCGTAAGGAAGGGCTATGAGTTTGCTCAGCTGGGAAGAGAAGGCCAAAGGAAGATGGGAGGATCTAATTGCTGTCTTCCATCACCTAGTGAGTGATTAGAAAGAGGATGGAGTCAGGAAAGAGGGTGGAAATTTGAACAAGATAGAAGGAAGAAATTCTGCACTGTATGGCTGGTGAAGTACAATAGTAGGCACACAGGATGCTGTGTCATCTTTGTTCTTGGAGATGCTGAGAGCTTACCTGGACATGGCTCTGGGAAAGCTGACCTAATTTTGAGGCTAGCCTGGCTTTCAGCAGGAGGTTGGAGTAGAAGACCTCCAGAAGTCCCTTCACACCTTCATTATTCTAGAATTCTACAGATATGAGGGACTACTGGTATAAACACCACGTATTATTGAAAGCTAATAAAACATGGAATTCAGTCTCCCTCTCCTGGGAGCCCTTCTACTCATGTCAGAATAGTATCTGGTAAAGATCAGTGCCTCTTTTTACAATTTCTTACAAATTCAGAATATGTACACCTAGGAGTGAAGAATTTACAGTCTGAGAGTGAATTTGATTACTAACAGCAAAATACTCTGTGCTGTTACACTGTATTCTGTAAAATCTGTCTTATTTAGCTAGAAATTCTTGTACTGGCACACACTGAGAGGCAAAATCAAGATAATTACCTTGATGAAAAAATTGGTTTAGCTGATAAATTAGGTTATTTGTTCTGTTGTTAAAGGGCCAAATTGTAGATCTGATGAATTGTTTCATTCTCTATTTTTTTATAGAGATGCAGTAGCTCTTAGTGTCAGCTCATAGTTGGCCATGATTTGACTTTCTGTCCACTTTTCTCTTCCTAGGGAACTGTACTTCAGAGTACATAGACAGGATTTGAGTGAAACTTACTGCACTTTGTAGTTAAATACAGTTATTCTAAGGCTGAAATAATAAAATATGTTGAATAAATCTCTTTGCATGGGATCAGAAAACATGGAGACTGTAGGGCTTTTTTTTACCAGTCTAAGCTGCTTTGTGCTAGTGTTTGCTCCTGCGATACACAGTTTACCTCCAGTGTTCCAGTTCACATCTGACAAGCATAGTCAATTCTTTCCTTTTCTTGGAAATGCATTCTTTTCCACGCTGGGCTGCTGAGTTTTTCCTGACTTGTATGGGCTCAAGAGCTTTGGCATATTTTCCTTGAGATTTTTCACATTGTTTGACTTTAAAATAATGCAATCAGAGGCACTATTTTGTTTCCACCAATATTCACTTTTACTAGCTCTAGGGCTAATGTTGTGCAGAAGCAGATTTTTAGACCTCAAACCGCAGAAATGTCATTCCTAAAAAACCTGTAGTGGAGGTTGTTCCTCCCCATTGCCCTCCCCTGAGACTGGATGTTTTACAGGAGTGCTTTCATGTAGCTTGTGCACTTAGCTCCTGTCCTAGAGGAGTGTAGAGGAATACATTGCTGTTCTTACAAATATTTTTAAATACATAGTAGTTCATTGTGATAGGGTTGTTTAAATGAATTATTTTACTCAAGGACATAAGTTCTTGCAGAGTAAGACCACTTGGCTGATAAAGTGGAAATCTTGTGGCAAATAAGTGTTGACAGTGTAAGTCCCTGACAAGAAACTTCTGGGTCCATTTTATTTCTGGTTATTGGGTAAAAATGTATTTTTTCCTAGTTGGGAGAAATTTTTTTCATATTGTACCTCTTACACATTAAATAAATAGAAGGTGCAATGTATGTCTGTATTTCAGTATCTAGAAACAGAAGTGAGCTACAGGTTCGAATACACTGCCTTCCTCCATTCCTGTGACTGGGAAAACTAATTTCTGTGAGCAGAAGTATCCTTTCATTGACTTAACTCTATGCCAGCAATTTTCTTTAAACTAGAGCTTTTAAAAAAATTAAATTAAATATTGTTTAATATTCTAAAACAGTGGAAGTAATAATTCTGTGATGCCTTTGGTCTTTAATTTTCTAGTAATGTGCATTTTTAACTAGGAAGATATTTTAATTCAATAAAACTTCCTGAGAAAGCGAATGACATAACTGGAAGAGGGTTGGTACAAAGGGAACTATTGCTGTACTTCATAAGGGCTCTGTGAACATGTAGAGGTTTTAAAAAAACCTAAATAAGTGTTAAAAATACAGTTGAGAAAACCTGTTTCCTGCTGGTTTAGCAGTGCTATAACAGCACAGAATGCAAGGATTATATACTGTGTGTGTGAACTGAACCACTGAAAGCTGTGGTCAAGAGAGGAAGAGCACATGGAGTGGACAGAAAAGATACATTGATTCAAATTCCTGGGAAATTTTAGATTAAATTAAAAACTGTCTTTCCTTGATGGGAATGTCCCTTGCGGTAGGGTTGGAAGCCTTGAACGTTGTATCTGCTATACAATCCATGAAACTGTTTTCAGTGAGAGCTGACACACGTACATTCAAGGAACTAAACACTTATCAATGTGATGTATATCCTGAGGCCACCACAATGTAATGCTTTTTAAAAGCTAATTGTAAGCTATAATCGAGAACTAATTGGCTGATGAAACAAGAATTTCTTTTCAAAAATTGCTTTGCTTATTAAATTTAAACATTTATGACATCTGATTTTTTTTTTTTCTATTTTTGCTAGAAAATGGAAATTACTTTTAGAGCTTGTCTACCATGTTTTACTGGGTCTTAATTAGTTATTTTGCCTATTTTAGACCTATATCTCTGCCTGGACGTGAGTGAGTTGTTTCTTCTTATACTCTCTTCAGACTCCCCCAGCCACTGAGTAGTCAAGAGACCTACTTGGAGTGTTACACCAATTCCCTTTGTTAGTCAGCTACACTGGTGGTGTACAGATAATTTTTTGTCCTTGAAAGCAAAAAATATTATTTGATATAAGTCACCAAGGCCCCCCTTGTGGGTGAGTAAAGGGAGTCTTCATGTTTATTTTGAATAAGAAAAATGATAATAATAGGCCAAGTCTGAACAGAAAAAAAATTGAAATGCTTGTAAATGCCCATTAGTAATGTGGGACATTTAAATAGTTTGCTGCCCAAGCATGAGAGTAAACAAGAAGGTCTGCCAGTCTGAGGTTAGAATTTAGGAAATTACCAGATACTTTTTATTTTGTAACATGTATCATAGAGTCATAGAATGGTTTGGGTTGGAAGGGACCTTAAAGCTCATCTAGTTCCAACCCCCCTGCCATCAGCAGGGACACCTAATATTCTTTCTAATATCTAATCTAGATGTCTACCCTCTTTCAGCTTAAAACCATTTCCCCTTGTTTTGTCATTAACTGCCCTTGTAAAAAATCCCTCCCCAGCTTCCTTGTAGCCCCTTCAGGAACTGGAAGGCCGCTATAAGATCTCCCCAGAGCCTTCTCTTTTCCAGGCTGAACAGCCCCAACTCTCTCAGCCTTTTATCACAGGAGAGGTGCTCCAGCCCTTGGACCATCCTCGTGGCCTCCTCTGGACTTGTTCTAACTGCTTCAGGTCTTTCTTGTGTTGGGGGCTCCAGAACTGGACGCAGAACTCCATCTGGGTCCTTACGAGAATGGAGTACAGCCGACTTTGAAGAGCGGGTGTTGCATGAGGAGAATGTGCGTATAGCTGCAAAATTCATCACCCATGCACCCCCTGGAGAATTTAATGAAGTATTCAATGATGTATTCTTGACATGTTTTTTGCTTTCCTCACTGTCACATTGAGTGCTCAGAATATCACCAATATTGCATCTTTTGAAACATGGAGGTAACAAGAAAAATTAAATAAGACTGCTGCATACTTTCTCTCTTAATGGTTTGATTTATAAAATTACATAGAACCTTGGGGGTTAGGAAAAAAAAGTTAATATGACAATGTAGCTCCTACATACTGCAGTGCACATTGCTGTAATAAAAAAGTACTTCTTTTATCAGGAAGACATAAAATAAGAAGGGGTATTTTTCATTATTGAGCAACTATTACTTATTTTTTAATCTGTAAAAAATCACTTTGAGGATTTTTCACATCTTTTTATTCCAGTTCCTTTTCATGAAATTCCTTTTAAGGTGAATTAAGAAAGGAGAGGCATTCATATGTTCAGTCTCAATAACTGGCAGTGGTAGTATGTTGTCCTCCCTTCAGAACTGTGAGGTTAACAGTTTTTCTCAGTGTGCTCCAAACTAAAATTCAACAAATTAAAGACTTTTGACACCACTCCCTCCAGAAGAGGGGGACAGACTTTTTAGCAGGACCTGTAGTGATGGAACAAGGGGAAATTGTTTTAAACTAAAAGAGAGAAGATTTAGACTAGATGTAAGGAAGAATTTTTTTTTTTTTTTTTTTTTTTTTTTACAATGAGGGTGGTGAGACACTGGCACAGGTTGCCCAGAGAGGTGGTGAAGCCACATCCTTGGAAACTTTCAAGGTCAAGTTGGATGAGGCTCTGAGCAATCAGATCTAGTGAAAGATGTCTCTGATCACTGCAGGCAGGTTGGACTAGATGACCTTTAAAGGTCCCTTCCAACCCAAACCAGTCTGTGATTCTATGAGAATGTCTAATTGATCCCACTCCCATCTTTATATGTGATAGAATAGATCCTGCTTTGATAATCTTTCTAATGTACTATTTCAGTGGCAGCACAGGAAATCAAACCCATGGCCCCCACATGCAGCAGCATCGCAAAGATCCTGTTCTTTTGGCCTTCCGTCCTTTCAAGGGTTTCTTTCAATGACATTTTTCTCCTTGCATATTTGCTCATGCTGTAAAATATGATGAATTTCTATAAATTCATAATCCCAGTCAATGTTAAAAGTTGTGCAGAATTTTGGGATGTTTCTTATGTGTTTTTAGCATGCACACCTACTAAACTACTGAAGATAATCACTCTATAAAAGGTAGTACGTGTTCATTCCAAATCCCACTGGCTTCAGTGTGAGCATATTAATTAATTCTAATCCAGTCCCAAATGCTCATCCTTAATGTTCTTTTGCAGACAGTCTCTTCAGACTTAAAGAAAGTGTTGCTGCTTTGTGTGGCAGAACAGAGAAACGAGATCACAGACAGATAACAGAGGCTTGATGCTAAAACTGGCAGTTTAGCAGCTGAAATGTAGTGTGTGTTCCCTACATCTTGCCAGGAAGGAGAACTAAGCCAATTTCTGTTTGTAGACTAGACTTGCTACGTATGCCAAAAGTGAGCTTTCTACTAGCTATTCTGATAACAGCTATAATCAGAAATGGTAATGAAAAATATTGCCACATTTTCCAATGTGTATCTTTGTCTGGCTGCTACCACTGTTCTTCCGGATCACAGTTTCGGTCACAACAGGCTTCATACTTTTGGGTATACCATTCTGTATGCCTAAAGCAGTTTTCAGTCTTTTGGAGTTGAGTGGGAGGTAAGGAGCCACATGTAGAGAATTTCAGGCTGGTGGCAGTAGTCTCACTGTTTTTAGTAAGTTTTCACAGTCTTAGGGGTAGTCTGCAAGTCAGGTACATATCCTCAGTCTCTGTGAGGCTGTTGAGTGCCCCAACAGACCTTGTTTGCCCTGATGAGCCTCACCTGAACCCCTCACACAAGCACCTTCTGCCTGCTGGTCTAAGAGCTGTGTATAAGCTCAGGCTTCAGACTTTGTGAGAGCTGCCAGGGAGCAGGAACCATAAGACTGCTCCAGGAGGGAAGAGAAGGTAGGAGCTGAGGGGGACCCCAGTGCAGGCAGGGCAGCAGCTTCACTGATGGAGCACAGTTCCCAGACAGGGTGTACAGAGGTGGTGAGAGCAACAGCTTTCAATCAGCAGCCTGGTGTGCATCAGGTAATGCAAGGCAGTGTTATGTCCAAAATCTGTCAGGCAAATCCAGTCTGAGATTCAGGAACAGCAGATGATAGGAGACAGGTACCCTATGGTGTAGGTCAGGCAGGGTTGGGTGCCCAGGTCTGCGCATATAAGGAATTTGAGTCTATGGTGGAGGATATGAGTGCCCACGATGGGTCCCAGGCGAGGCTGGTGAGGGTGATTAAGGCCTTTTGAGGCACTTAAGATCCAGTCAGTCAATTAAAACTCTTCAGGAGAAGGAAAAACAATTTCAAAGCAAAGAGTTGCAGGAAGATGGTATATCTCAGCTTTGGGTATCAAAGGTTTTAGAACCAGACTAAGAATTAGTCTTGTCTCTAAATTGGAAACGTGGGTTTGATGGATGGACCACTCAGTGGATAAGGAACTGGCTGGATGGTCGCACTCAAAGAGTTGTGGTCAACAGCTTAATGTCCAAGTGGAAACTGGTCGGTACTGGGGCCGGTGCTCTTCAACATCTTTGTCAGTGACATTGCCAGTGGGATTGAGTGCACCCTCAGCAAGTTTGCTGACAACACCAAGCTGAGTGGTGCGGTTGACACGCTGGAGGGAAGGGATGCCATCCAGAGGGACCCTGACAGGCTTGAGGGGTGGGCCTGTGCTAACCTCATGAAGTTCAACAAGGCCAAATGCAAGGTCCTGCACCTGGGTCGGGGCAACCCCAGGCACAAATACAGGCTGGGCGATGAGTGGCTTGAGACCAGCTCTGAACAGAAGGACTTGGGAGTGGTGGTGGATGAGAAGCTGAACACGAGCAGGCAATGTGCGCTTGCAGCCCAGAAGGCCAATAACCGTATCCTGGGCTGCATCAAGAGAAGCGTGGCCAGCAGGTCGAGGGAGGTGATTCTCCCCCTCTACTCCACTCTCCTAAGGCCCCACCGGGAGTGCTGTGCCCAGTTCTGGACCCCCCAACGCAAGAAAGAC
>NW_010304779.1:16074-16280 GCF_000700745.2 Antrostomus carolinensis | reverse complement strand
CTGCACCGGCGTCTGAGCGCGGGGCCAGCGCGGCGTTGCCCGTCCGAGGGAAATCTTTGAGGGCAGCAGTGGGCTCAGGGCTCCCTGCCAGGCAGCAAGCGGCTGCCATCACTTGTCTGACCCTCAGCACATCCCTGACAGCAGAACGGCAAAATCAATATGGGAACAAGGCTGCGGTTCCAGGACTGTGCCCTTGTTTTGCAAGT
>NW_010304779.1:7839-16054 GCF_000700745.2 Antrostomus carolinensis | reverse complement strand
TGTTGTAGCCGTGCTGCTGCCAGGGGATGCTGTAAGAGGCAACTTAATGTGGTACCAGACGTGCGCTGGCCCCGAGCAAAGCTGTGAGCTCCTGGGACAAGGGGTAGTGTCTTGGATTGCAAAATCTGGTCTCTGCAAAGGGGCTGTCGCACCATCTTCCTTCCACACATGCTCTGGCACTAGTCTGGTGTCTGCTGGGTTTCTCCAGGCTGCCAGGGAAGCTCTGCAGCATTTCGTACAGCAGCACAGCAGCCAGCCCATTATTCTCAGGGCTTTGGTCAAACAGCACGTTATGAGCTCTGAGCTGCCATTGCTTCAATCCAAAGAAGTGCTTGCTTTACTTTACAGCCGTAAAAAAATCAAAATGCCGTTGTAATGCCGTTGTTGTGAGGGGTGTGGCTGTGGACGGTGGTGGCTGAGGGCTGGCTGGTGACGTGGGGCAGACACCTTCATCCAACTGCCACCACCTCAGCTTCATCCAGCTGCCACCGCCTCAGCTTCACCTCTTCTTGCAGGGGCTCTGCACCTGGGCCCAAGCTCAAATGATTGCATGGGCGTTGGGACAATCGCAGTGCTGGACACATCTGCAGGCAGGTACATGACAGCCTTTTTTTGTCCAGCGCCATGGCAGGAGCAGCCACCAGCACAAGGGTCTGCGTGAGGAGGTGTGAGGGATGCAGTTGACCCCTTAACTAAACTAGCAGTAGTTTGGTACAGGTTCCAAAGGAGGTGAAGCCCTAAGCTGTAACCAGACCAAGAACTCCTCTAGTTTCAATCTGTTCTCTGAAAACCCATGAAGGAGCAGAGTGACACAGGCGCATCAGTGCCTATGCGCTCGGAACACTGATCATGCATCAATCCATGAATAGCCGGTGGCTTTGCCAAGACTTATTTATCAAGGAACAAAGAAAGGTGTGGGTACAAGGAGACTCATGTACCTTTCCTGTTGCGTGTAATTTGACTATGAGCCAACCACTTTATTCCATAAATATGACAGCTTAAGTGAGCCTTCTGTGAGCTCTCCCTGCCAGACTGCATGGTGGTGACGTCCTCTTGGTTTGGGACACTTCTAAAGGTCTCAACGCAGAGAGCCCTTTTAACAATGGCAGATCTTTGGCAAGTGACAGATATCACACATGACCTTGTATTATGGCAACTGCTTTTTGCCCTGGTAACTTTGATTTGTCTCTTGGTAGTTCCGAATCACTGTTCAAATGATTGTGCTGTACAGTAACAGAGTGAACCTTGCTACTGACCTTTGTTAAGTCGCACTTTTACAACTTCATATTAAACCCACTTTTGCTAATACCGGACAGTGGTTCTTCAAGTGATCTAAATCACTCACTGGTGACAGGAGGGAAGCTGGCACAGGCTGTGCTGTGCCACAGAGGGGCATGTTGGCTGGAAGGGGCCAGAACAGGCTCATCCACAGGTCAGGTACCAAGAGATACCCAGCAAAATCCAGTCTGTTCCCAAAGAAACCTACTGGAGAATCAAAAAATGGCCCTAGGAGGCATACAGCTCGTTGGGAGCAGTTTGTCACTTCTTAATGCACAACACACACTGATTTTATTCTTCAGGGAAAAAAATGTTTCTGTATCCCATGTGTTGGGAGGGCCTGTTGCTCCGACCCAAACAGGCTGCAAGCCTCTTGGCAAGTTCTACTTGCTATGCACGCTTCTTGATTGTAAAAAATTATTGAAATAACCCCAGTTCAGTGTCTCACTGGGACACATTAAAGAGTCTGCCACGAGGCCCATTCTGGAGACCCTCCTGGAAAGGAACATCAGGAAATAAAGGGTGAACTGCATGAGGAAAAAATATTGGGAAAGTTATTTCAGAAGTAAAAACCAAACAAACCAACCCACAAAACAAACAAACCCCAACAAAACCAACCAACCAACCAAAAACCCAAACAAAACAATCTCCAGAAACTGACATTCAAATCGCTGGTTTCTACCCTGAATCACAGGCTTCCCTGACTGACAGACACAGGCTGTGATATCACATTGGGCAGGGATGCTGTGGTACCTCCCAGGCAGCACAGTCCCCACGTGCAGAACGGTCCAGAACCAGCCTGTGAGCTGCACTGAACTCCACGGGTGTCACACACGCTGTGTCCTGCAGCGTCTCACATGCTGTGCCCCTCGGCGTGTCCCCGATTCATTCCTGTTGTGATGGTACCTGCACGTCACCAAGGAACAACCACCAACCCCTGCAGTGGTGGGTTGAGCATCTCACCTGAAATATTCTGGTTCAAGGGAGTCCAATGCTTCAGTTTGCATTGGATTATCACTGAAAACTGCTTTATACATTAAAAATAAACATTTTCCTCTTGTCCTGCTTCCCACCTGCTCAACCTCTTCCCCACACCCGTGATGAAGGAGGGCTGGAATCGGGGGCCCTTTTCCCTGTGCAAGGAACCCAGCCTACAGCAGACACAGGAGACATGTGCTGCCACAGAATAACCGCGATGCCACTTTAGTCAGGCCAGAGCAGAGCAGTTTATTACTACAGCGAGGAGGGGTGAGCACAGCGCAGCAGAGTGACAGACACTGAACTCTGAGCTCTGCCCAAACCACAGAGTGTTTCCACCTTCAGGTGATGCAACTCAATTCTTGGCCAAACTGTGTCAGATAAGCAGGATATGTAAATAACAGCAGCAGTGCTCAGATAAGGAGGCTCTAGCCCAGCACACCCTTCAACAAATAATGTACTCCTGTGTTAATTAAACTGGTGAGACTATCACCTGCAAATATTTCTGAACTAGTGAGTCCTGCAAAAGCCTATGAGGTGTTAACCATTTCACTACCCCAGCACAGGGACCCAAACGACCCAACAGCAGAGAGAACAGCTGGGGCAAACACTGGATGGGGGAACCCACCTTCAGCACTGAGCGCTAAGCACACTGGAGCCCTCAGCCTAGGAGAAGCTGTGGGACTGCCCTTCCCTATGCTCATTTATACCGTCACAGCAGTTAACAGGGAAAATGGAGCTCTCAAAAATACTCTACTGCTTGTATGTCCTGGTTTCGCTAGGACACAGTTAATTCTCTTCTTAGTAGTTAGAAGAGGGCTGTGTCTTGGCTTCAGTGCAAAGGACTGGAAGGGGGGAAGCGTAATGATTAGCAAAACTCAGAACTGGCATTTGATATGCCAATGAGATATTGCATGTCATGTAACCTCATGATCAGCATATTAATGAAGACTGACTAGAAAGCCGGGGAGTCTCTAATCGTTCAGGCTCAGTCTTCTGGGACTGTGGCTTCAGGACTGTCTCTGCTCCGGGATCACCGGCTGGGGACAGGCTGAGCATCAGTCAGTGGGTGGTGAGCAAATACACCGTGCATCACTCATTTGCATAACCTATTATTACTGTTATTACCATTATTATTTCAATTATTAAACTGTTTTTATCTCAACCCACGAGCCTTCTCAGCTTTACCCTTCTGATTCTCTCCCCGTCCCACTGGGGAGGGTGAGCGAGCGGCTGGTCGGTGTTGGGTTGCCAGCCAGGCTGAACCCAACACACTGTATCAAGCAGCACTTACTCTGATTCATTTGCTGGATCAAAAGGATTTCCCCAGCAGAACATTCCTCTGATGGGCCGGAATGAGGACCAAAATAGTTGTTAACATACTCTTTGTTAAGTGAAGTCTTTTAGTACTTTTCTCCTGCTCCAAGACAGATTTTCCAGATTAATTTTTCTCAGAAAATAATCTAACTTTTACACTTCCTTTTTCAAGCTTTACTCCAGAAATGACACATGTCCCAGCACCATACTTGGCACATGGAGGAAAACCAAGTGTGTAATCTCCTACCTTAGCAAGACCATCCTACATTTTCATTCAGCCAGCACACACTTCTCTTGTTTAATGAAACAGAGAACACTGCAACCAAGCTTGTGTCTGTGTGCAGAAGTCAGCAGTGATCACTGTGATGCTCAAATGTTTCCAGGCCCCAGCCCTGAAATCTCCTGATAGACAAGGTTCACCTTCCTCCACCCCATGCTGCAAATGGAATCCCTCCTCAGGAACAAAGGCAAGTTTGGCATTCACAGTGCTCTGGATGGGGTCCAGGGCCACAGCAACTTACAAAGGTCCCACAGCTCACGCCTGTTCTGCCCTGACTGGATTAGGGCTGGTGACTCTTCTGCAAATTGCCCTGTTGGGAACAGGAATGGACACACTTCTCCTGTAAGGTGGTTGACATGTGGGGCAGCCTGGGCAGAAAAGATGTTTTATATCACACTCACATGCTCTTAAACCATCCCATCTTTCCCATCTGGAAGTGGATGGGAACCAAAGTCCTCTTGGGCACAGGCCAAAACATTTCCTCAGACACTGCCAGGTCTTTCCCTGGTATTTCTTGCACGTAGAGACGCCAGGCTGAGCCAAATTAAGCTAATAACACGTAAAAGGCTGAAGCAGAGAGAAGTAAAAGTTTGGAAGGAAGCAGCTTGGACAATGCTGGTTTCACTGCAGAAGCTTCACATAATTTGCTGGAAAGAGGCCTATTTTGCCTCGGCACTGCCCCCGCCACCAGCCTTCATCTACCATCTCGATCTGTGTGATTGTGTCGTCAGGATCAAAAGAAATCTCATCATCTCCATCTGCAAAAATTGTTCAGAAAAGAGAGTCACAATGCAAAGATAACCCCAGAGATCTGGTTTTACATCCTCCTCCCACCCTGCCCAGGAGAATACAGAACGAGCATTCTGATAAGTTCATCTCATCCAATCCCCCATCAAACAGCAAAGACACAGCAGAGAAGGAGCAAAACTTCACAGATAAAAGATGAAGTTTCTGTGTTCCCAAGTCAGGTCTCATTCTGCTTTCCAAGAGGAAGAAATTTAACCCAAGTCAAAATCTTTTTACCACTGCTGATGGTGTAAGCCATCACCACCTCCCCATTGCACCAGCCTGGGTAGAGCTCCCAGTGCCTCCCCCACAGCCTGCATGGCAGACCTACCTCCTTGGTAATCGTAGAGAGCCACTGCACAGGTCCCAGCGCTCTCCACCTCATACACATTGTCACTTTCCCCTGCAGAAGACAGGACGGGCAGATGAGAAAGAGGCTGGAAGCAGCTGAATAGATCTGGTCAGTGCCACCCTCCGCCCAGCTGTCAGCCTTGGGGTGAACCACATCCAAACCCTGTCAACAGGGAGAGGTGTGCACCTTACTCACAGCAAGGTAAGACTTCCCTCTCCTTCTGCAAGGAGAGAGGCAGGGTCCTGATACCTCATGTTCCTCTCCTCTCCCTTCTCTCCCTCTCCAGCCTATCCAAGTACCATTTTCAGTACCAGCGAAGCTGCAACAGAAACATCAACAGCAGCCCATGCAGTTTGCTTATGTGCTTGGAGGAAGACTACCTTGCACTCCTCACACCCAGGAGACACCACCAGATCAGGTCTCACAAGCACCAGCCGTTTGAGCGACAGGCTGAACTAAAAGGGCAGCCCCAGGCCTCAGTGCAGCACTGGCAGTCGCTTGCCAGGAAACAGTGAACCAAGAGCATTAGCCCAGGTCCAGCTTCTTCAGAGCCCACAGCTGCCCTCGGGTCCCCCTGTCCGAGTCCTGCTCCAGGACTTGCTGTGTGGCCCACCATCCTATGCAGTTGATCTCACACCTTGGAGCCGGGCAAAGGAGTGGGAGATGACCAAGTCACCATCATCATGGGCTGCTACACTGACCACAGGAGACTCCAGGATACAAATTCCCTCTGGGGTCTGTCCCATACATCTAGTGAGGTGAGTGGGCAGATACAAGCTCCCCAAGACATGGGCTCTTCCATCAGTACTCACCTGGGTGGGGCTGGCTCTGGCTGGGCTCCTCAGGAAGGATCACCTCATAGTCCTCACCTCCATCTCCTCCATGGTCATAGATGGGATCCAGCTTTCCTAAGGGTGCTGGCAGCTCCTCATAGTCAGCACCTCCACTGGTACTGTCACAGTAGTCAGAGGGCTCTGGCAGCTCTTCATAGTCTCCACCAATATCTAAACTTTCACTGTAGATGGGCTGATCCTGGCTGGGGATCTTGCACAGCTCCTCACCTAGATTTGCTGGCCTTGGTGGCAAAGTGGGTGGTGTTTCCTCATCCTCCTTTTTTGCCTCCTGCCATGAAGTGAAAGTGACAAGAAAGTCACCTGCAAAGCATCCACTGCAGGGAGCTCTCCCATGACTGCACAGCACCCAACACAAGGGAGCCCACTCCACTGCAGGTGCCGTTAGTGTTACCATGACACCAAGGGAGCATCATCCGCTGCACAACGGGGAAAGAGCTCAGCCCTTAGCTCTGCTCAACTGGCCCCTGGGATCGCTGTGAAGACCCTCATGGCTCAAGTATCTGAACCTCTCTCACATACTCAGCTATAGCTCACTGTATTGCCACTGCACTGACCCACTCCAAGAGCCCATCTCACGCTGTAAGGTGCTGTGCAGCTGTCCCATCACCATCCCAACATTTCTCCCCTCACTCCTTCCAAAGCCTCTCTCACGCTGTGGCTGCACCCCACTTGCTCTGGCAAGGCTGCCCATGAATCCCTTCTGCCTGCTCCCCTTCCTGGCTCTCCCAGCCCCCTCGGCACCTGTTCTCCTGGTGACACAGGCTGGTCTCGGTCAGCGCTCCCGGGCACCCTTGCTGGCACGGTGGCAGGGGCTGCCTCTGTGTGGTCCTTCTCCCTCTGTGGGATTTCCTGCAGGAGAAAAGTCATCAGATCCCCTCAATCCCTTTGAATGAGGTCCAGAGCAATGTCCATTCCCATTCCTAACAAAGCAACTCAGAAAATTTTCCTTCAGCCAAAATCTGTTCCAGCTCACATAAACCTGCCCTAGGGAGGCAGGCCTGGGATGACTGTGGGGTCTGCAGAGAGGAGCCCCAAGGAGGGAACGTATCAGGAAGTGCTTTGTTGGTGACACCTCATCTGCACATTGAATGCAGAAACAGCACAATGTAGAAGTTCTTGTAATCACGAGGGTTTGGGTGTAATCTCGTTTGGAAAACTCCGAATGCAGACTGCTGGGACGTGGCACTGGGGAGGTGTGACTGTTTGCCAGGCATTAGAGGCAACAAGGAGCCCTGGTCAAAGCACAGAGGGTCATGGCTGGGTGCAGGCACGTCCTGATCTGTGTGCTGGAAGGGGAAAATCCAGTGACAGATGTGAAGTTCAATGGCAGTCGCTGGCAGTTGCAGGGAAAGAAGAGTTAAGGTAAGAGGTTACTGTAAAGATATCAAGTAGAAGGATATTTTGCTGCATGGCCCTGAGGAAAAGTCTGCTTCACAAGCCTTAGAGGACATGGCAGGATGGCCACGACTCACCTTCCGCCGAGCTACCTGGTACTCCCGAGCCTGCCGCCTCACTCGGTCCTCCTCTGCCTGCCTTCTGCTCTCCTCCTCTGCTGACTTAGCCATGTTCTCAAATCGTGACCGCAGGCTGCTGGCGCCACTGGAAGCTCCTGTGGAGAAGACAGCTGATCGAGCCTGCCCAGTGGCTCCTTTCCACCACAACAAGCATCTAGGAGAAACTCAGAGAAATTCCCAGAGAAATTTTCCGTTCAGCCACCTTCTCCTGCGCCTCCAGGTTAAATCCACATCCCACCACAGCACATGCCTGCCAGTGAGCTGTCACAGAGGGACCACGAGGCCCACAGCTTCTCGCCAAGCCCAGGGCGGGTACTCGGTTGTCTCACCTGCCTCCAGTGGTCTTGTTTTCTCGTAGGAGGAGGTGGGAGCTGCCATCTCATTAAAGCCAGCAGCACTCTGCAAAAGGAAGTGAATGAAGGGACCAGCATGTTAGGCAAGGCCAGTGCTGAGATCCTCTGCTGGGTCTGGCTACTGGTGACTGCAAGCTTTGTTCCCAGCTGTGTCTGTCCTCATCTGTACAACTGCCACAGCCCTGCAGCCTTGCTCTCCTGCTGCTTCCCTGCACTGCTGGAGCCCCTGCTGCCCTCCAGTCAAAGGCAGGAGCTGTTCCTGCCAGAGAGGTGGCACTCCCAGGGCTGAAAAGGCCACGTGGAGCCAAGCAGAGGAGGCAGCAGAGCAGCAAGATGATGCTGCATGGGACAGCAAGGCTGGGCATGCAAGGCAGACACGCTCTCTGGTGACATGGCAAAGACCTGAGTGGATGCCCAGCAGCCTACCACTTCCCGAGGTCTGAGGGGACCCATCCTCTGCATTCCCAGTGGTAGAGGCATGGAAGCACTTCCCTATTGGGTGC
>NW_010304779.1:0-7802 GCF_000700745.2 Antrostomus carolinensis | reverse complement strand
AGCAGGGCGCTGCCTGCAGCACAGGCTGGAAAACATCCAAGTGAAAACCTGAGACACCGCTGGCTTCACCAGCTGGGAAGAGATGGCTAAACTGGTAACAGCATCGAGAGCCTGTCTGCAGTGAAGAGAAGTGAGGCAGGGGGGGTTTATCTACTTTCATGACAAAATTATTTCATACAAAAAGGAAACTGCAGGTAGGATCCAGCCTGCAGACTCCTACAGCTACACTGAGGGTTCTACCTGCAGATGTCACCAATGGGCCACCAGCCAGTGGAGCCCAGAGAGCAGCTCTGCCCTCCTTCAAGAAAACACACCTGAGCAGGCAAACAGGAACAGGTCTACACAGCCCACAGCAGAGACTTGGACATGTTGTTTATATGACAGCATTTACATTCTGGAGTCTCAGCCTGAGAGCTGAATCTTACAGTTAGTGTTCAACACTGTATCAAAGCAGAGTTAAGACTGCCTGATGGTCTATTCTGCTCTACTCTGGAGCAATTAATTCAGCACTACTCCACTGCCCAAAAATTGGGCAACCAAGAACTTAGGTACCTACCCAAATATCCTTACTCTTACCATCTTTGATTATGCTTCAGTATTCTCAAAATGCACAAACTCCTGTTCCACTTTGAGCTAATCAAGAACTGCTTAACCCCTCTCTCCATCCTGCTCCTCAGGTGACCCACAGCCCTGACTTTTGCACAAGTGCTCATCTGGTTTCACATACATTTTTCTGCCACAACCATCTTGTCCTGCCCTTTGACAATGCACCTCCATTTGCTGGTGTTAAATTCACAGACCAGGCTCATCTCTTCCATTCCTCATCTGCTACTGGTCCAACCTGCACATACGGCGTGGAAAGGAACCTGCTCAGTTGTTACAAGTATGTTTTTATGATCCTTCCTTGGCTCAGGGCCCTGAAGAAATGTCATCTGCTTCCTCCAGCTCCCACGTGTGGTGATGTTGGTGCTGTACCAGGCACAACACCGTGCCATCAGCACTGTGCCCAACAACAGGAAAGGTATGGTTCAGGGAAGGTACCCTTGCCTCCTCCTGCAAATGCCCCAAAGCCCCACCACCACCCAGGATTCTCATCTTTTAAGTTATCCCCATCCATGCAGACCACCATCCACTGGCAAGACCCCCTTTCCTGAACAAGCTTGTAGTGTAGCCTGCCAAAGCACAACATTAATCCAAGCACCAGAGACAGTCTGCAAGCTGATGGCAGATGAACCTTTGCCTGGTTTCAGCCCAGATACAAAACTTGAACCAGCAAACTGGATGACCTCTTCTCATGTGAGCTTGATCCCTGCTGGGTTTCATTAAAGTTTGCAGGCAGACAACCAGATCCTGGCCTGAGACTGAGCTAACTGAACAGAGCACAAGAAACTCCTGGACAGGACAGAAACACCTGCAGAAGGTAACAAATAACAGAGAAGCTGATGAGTCACAAACAGCACCATGAGGAATGGCCAGATTTCACCAGTAGTTAAGGGGGAGTCACTCACACACAAAGCCTTCCCAGTTGGTGAGGAGCATAAGAGGGCTGGAGCAGCTCTGCTGTGAGGACAGGCTGAGAGAGTTGGGGCTGTTCAGCCTGGAGAAGAGAAGGCTCCAGGGAGACCTTCTAGCGACCTTCCAGTACCTGAAAGGTGCCTGTAAGAAAGCTGGGGAGGGACTTTGGCCAAGGGCAGTTAATGACAGAACAAGGGGTGATGACTTGAAAGTGGCAGAGGGGAGATGGAGATGAGATGTGAGGAAGAAATTCTTTGCTGTGAGTGTGGTGAGCCAGTGTCCCAGGTTGGCCAGAGAAGCTGTGGCTGCTCCTCCCTGGAAGTTTTCAAAGCCAGGCTGGATGAGGCTTTGAGCAACCTGGTCTAGTGGAAGGTGTCCCTGCTGCTGGCAGGGGGGTTGGGACTGGATGAGCTTTAAGGTCCCTTCCAACTCAAACCATTCTATGATTCTATGAAAAGGAGCCAGATACCAAAAAGGCCATAGATCTGTGACAGACACTGGGAAGACTGGAGAGCTCTGCAAGTTGGTTACTTGAGGGACCAAAGATTGAAGCCAGCTTCTGGGAAGCCTTGTTTATGTGTGGGTGTGACCTTACGCCTTGAGCAAGAACAGCTAGAGGAATGGCAGCCACAGCAGTGACACCTTCTCGCTGGAGGTAGTCTGAGGCAAGAACCACTTGTGTGCACACTGTCCTCTGCACAATCACCACCTGCTAGCCACTGCTGGAGACACGACACCAGATGGGCCTTCTTCCTGATGCAGCACCTCTGCTGTGTAAGACAGTTCCTGCGCAGTGCAAGAGCCTATGGCCTCTCAGACTTCTTGCCAGGATGCACTCGCACAAGATTCCATCTCCAAGGAGCGATCACTGCTCATCCTGACTGTAGTGGTACAGGCAGGGCCTGCAGGATCAACGGCAAGCACCCATACAGAACACCCCCAGCACCTCAGATGGTCCTAGATATCCAGGAGGGCACAGCCTGATGCCCTTAGAAAGCTCTTCACTGGCTCTGCTATTAAATCCTGCTATTAAATTAAAGCTGGTGTGTGACTGTTCAGTCCAAGAGTGGAATGACTCAAAAGCAGCCGAGAATGGGAGAAGCTTTTTCTTCCTTGCAGTGTGGTCTCCTCAGGCTGCATTCCTGTGGACCCTCTGGTATTTACTCTGGTCAGTCCCCTCACCCTTGCAGGAGCTGTGCACTGAGCAGTGGAACTTCATCTCTTCCCTTGCAGCAGTGCAAAGAGAAATGACGAGCAGGGAGCAATTGCAGGTCTTACCTTATCTACTCTGTCCTTCTGGATCCCGTAACGGCCCCCGAACCCCTTGGCATAGTCTGTACGGGAAAAATGAAGGTATTTTACAATATTTGATATTCTGGGTACACCAGACTTCAGTATGCTGTGACTACTGAAATGAGTTTTCTTATCACATATGGAACTAAATACAGATAATAGATGCAAAATGCTCTGGACAGCAGATTCTCAGACGAATGCTTCATTCCTTTCAGTGAAGTGCACAGATGCTCAGTGCTGTACGCTGGCAAAGCTGCTTCCAAGGGACTGGGGTGAGAAGCCAGTCCTGCCATTTCAGTGCAATGTCACCCTGTTCACTGAAGTTAAACAGAGTAGTCAAGCCACTCCTGGAACCTGCTTCGCCTCACTCCCATGTGCTCAACTTTTGAAGGAGCTTCTGATTAGGAATGTACCTCACAGCGAGAGCACAGCACAGTCTGGGAAGCCCGACTTCAGGGACTTGCCTCCAGTGTCCCCGACTGATCCAAGCAGGCACCTACTCTGGCAGAGTTTACCCTCGTGCTGTGGTGGTTCACAATGTCCCAGATGCTCCACAACGTGCTGTACACATTCAGTTTTCAGCAGCTGGAGCTCTGTCAAGTATGAACCACTTGCTCTGTGTGTCTGTGTGTGTGTGTGCTCCAAGGAAATTGTGCTGCCACCTTTGTCAGCGTTGCCCTACCTGTTTGGGATGCGTGGGGTTGCACTTCCTCCTGATGGTCCCAGCCAAGGGCACTCTTGTCCTGACGATCCCTCTGGACCCCAAACTTCCCACCAAAGCCCACAGCATAGTCTTCAGCCACAGGAATCCCAACCATGGCATGGAAGAAAACAGACAAGGGAGGGAAAAAGAAAAGTGGCAGCACTGTGAGCTAAGGCTCAGGCTCTCACAGGGGCAATAGTTTTTCCTGCCCAGGACTTAGAGAAAGACATGGAGCAAAGCTAGATTTCCCCACTGGTGGCTGCAGCAACAACCCTCCCTAGGACATGTCACCCGTTGTTAGCCCCTGCCTGGGCTTCCCCTGCACCCTTCCTTCGGTGACATACTGCCCAGGAGATCCCTGTGCCCACAGAAACCTGCTGCTCCTCTTCATTTAGCCTGAACTGTTTACAGCAGTCATGCACCGTGCAATGGCTTCCCCACCTGCCCCACTCCCCTGCTGCAAGCAGCGGGCACCTGGCAGCTCCCCGTAGCTTTTCCACCACTCATGCTGCAGGCTGCAAAAATCCCCACAGCCCCACTGGGCACAGTCCCAGGCTCCAGTCCTGACCCTTCCTGCTGCATTGGGCTCCCCAGCTCACCTTTCTGAGAGTCGTGCTTCTCTGCCTGGCCCTTGTAGTCAAATCCCACCGCTGCTTTGTCCACCTTGTCCTTCTCCACACCATAACGGCCACCAAAGCCCCTGGAGTAATCTGAGGTGATGCATGGAGTGAAATGCTGCCCTGAGCATAGGGCTGGTGAGGGGACACTGGGCAGGAGCACCAGGGAGGAGGAAGAGCAGCAGGGATGATGGAAAACACTACAAAAAGCAAGGAGTTTGGAGAGGACAGAGTGGATGGCAGGGAGCACCACGAGGGTCATTGAGGATGAGGGTCCATGGGAAGGGCTGCACAGGGCAACTGTGGGTCAGGGGAGCAAGTGAGCCTGAGGGCAGCAGGAGACACCGCAGTCTGAGAAGGCAAGGAAGCAAAGTGACGTGCCAACGGCAGCTGGGGAGGCAGGGGGAGCTGCAAGGACACAAAGCCAAGGCAAAACCTGGGCAAAACCTGGGCACTGACAGTCTGGGCATCCCCCCAGGATGGATTTCAACCTGTGGTTGGCTGGTCTGTGAATAAGTATATTGAGCTTTTGAAATTACAGAAGAAATGACAAACTTTTGCTGCATGGCTCACATCTGCTACTGTGGAATATTACTTCTACATGGAAACCACTGACTCTGGATGCTGCAGCAAAGGCTGAAACCCACGTTTCTGGAGACGTGCTCCAGCTCTCCCCCCAGACTGTCTCTGGCATGCTCAACCACTATGTGATAGAGGCACAGTACATCTTCCTTACGCCTCCCCTTTTTCCATCCTCTAAGCTAGTAATGTATTAACTACTTGTTCAGTTCTTCTTTCCCTGGCAATGCAGCATTCCTCACATTTATCTGAAACAGTAACAGACACTGCCCTCTCATCTTCTCTTGGCTGCAGAATATTTAAAATATCTTTAGTTTCAAGTCTTGCAATCTTCTTAATGAATACAGCTGTCTGTACACACATGTCAAAGTTTGGTGGAATCACGTCCAGAATTGCAAAAGTTTGGGTGCTGTGTAGGCTTTTGTTTCCATATCCATTGTTGTGCCTTTTCTTATATGCTACTTTTTCAGAAATCACTTTTCACATCCCACAGTGCTTGGGCTCCCTCTGGAGCAGATGCTCAGAAGGAATTCTAGAGGAAAAGGAGCACCAGTCATCCATCAGGGGGGTGTGAGGAGGTGTCTTCTCTGCTCAGTCATGACGTGGTTTCCATCAAAGCAAAACGCAGAGACAAGCGGGATGTACAACAGACGGGTGGTGAGAGGACAGCAGGGAATGGGGCTGCAAGGGTGACTGACTGGCAACAGGAATCTGAAACAAGTGACAGGAGGGGGATAACAAAGGAGACTGTGCCACAGCAGACAGCACAGGATATTGGGAGCAGAAAAGGAGCTGGGCAAAGTGTCAAGGGGCCACATGTGCCCATGGACTTGCCTTTCTGGGACGAGTGTTTCTCCACCTCACCCTTGTATTCAAAGCCCACTGCTGACTGGAACGAGAAGGGGAGGAACATCAGTTTTGAGGGCCAAGTCAGGTCGCACCCACCCTCCACCAGCAGCTGGGCTGGGACCTGGCTCCCTGTCTTCTGCTGCAACATGCAGGCACCTGGCCACTCCTCGGTTGGTACGGGCGTCCTCAGCCTCTCACATCAGCCCTGCTGTCCAGGAGCAGGCCCTCCAAAGAGCCCGTGCACTCCAGGTGAGAGGGCCACAACCGTGACCCCACACCCTGTCAGCAGGCAAGGCAGCATCTGCCACCAGGATGTGGATGGGAAGGACGGGATCCTGCTGTCCCCATCCAGTCCTGCCACAGCCAGTCGCTGTGCATGGCACAGCCTGAGGGTTTGGAGATACAAAACACCACAGCCCCCAAGACAAACACAGTGCTGCCAGGGTAGGAGAGTGCAAGCACATTAAGGCACACCAGAGGGTTAATATTCACAAGTGCCCTGCAATTTGTCATTAGTCACTGTCCTGCACGAAGGAGGTGAGCTGCTTGCTTCAGTGGAGACCGTGGTGCACGGCACAGCTAGACCTGAGCCCACCAGAGCTTTGAAAACTGCAGCCACAATCTGAAGTGTTTCACAGTACCTTAGGGGCAGCAAGTACATGTCTCAGCTGCCCTGTCCAACACACCTTGTCAGCTCGATCCCGCTGGACTCCATACTTTCCCCCAAAGCCCTGGGCTGCATCGGTCTGCGAGGAGTGCTTCCCAACATCAGCAACGTACTCATGGCCCACTGCGCACTGAGAGGAGAGACAGCGTGATGTGAGCACCACTCAGACTGACAGGATGGACAGAGGCACCACACAGCTGCTCTGCCCCGCTGCTCAGATGCTCGTACCCATGAGGTGACAGGTCCAAACTGGCCATGCTGGTGGCAGCGATGCCTTCTGCACAGCCTGTGCCAGTACCAGCTCTGCTCTGAGACCTGTGATGCAGCTGCAAGGGCAGCCACCCCACACAGCCAGCCCCGCTGCCAGCTCATCGTGCAAACAGTGGGATGCTGAATACCTGCTGCTCCCCAACGCCAGTGGAGTAGTGGATAATCACATGGGGACACAGGTAGGCATGCACGACTGAAAACCCACAGGCAGCAGCTCTGGCACCCGCTCCGTTCTCTGTGTCTGAGAGCAAGGGTCAGCAGACTTGGCTGGGATCACCCTTTACATCTACTCAGGGTCCCACCCTTTACTGCCACTCAGGGTCCCACTGTTCCCTGCAGGAGGTGGTGTGGCCAGGAATTGCACCCACTCAGGAGAAGGGCCAGAGGCTGAACACTTGTAACATCACGATAAGACTGAACGAAGGCCGAGGAGCTGCTCAACAGAAACATCTTCACTCTGCTTTGGCGGAAGGGACTGAGCATGGCTGCTGTATTTTGGCCTCCTGGAAATGTCTGTTTCTCACCCTGCCATCCTGGTACCACGTACACCCACAGTGTCCCCATATATTGGGAATACTACTGCAATCTTACCATCTCACTTCTGAAAAAAGAGAAGTTTTAAATGTTGCAAGGTACAGGAAGAAGTGTGATGATGCTTATCAGAAAACAGATTTGATCTAGAGAACAGAGAATGCGAACTAGGGCTTCATCCTGGGGAGATGTGACAGAAGCCTATAATGGAGGATGTGAGGAGGGAATTATTCATTAGTTCTCCAAGCACAAGTATAGGGAGATACTTAATTTAATTGTTAGGCAGCAGGTTTGAAACAAGCTACAGAAAGTTCTTCTTCACAGCTAACAGGAGTGCTGCAAAGAAATGGTAGAGACAAATTATAGAAATGGGTTCAAACAGATCCTGGATGCAGATTATGGTCCAGCTAGCCATGTGTGAATCCTCGCAGCCGTGCCACCCCTCCATTCTCTCCCTTCATGGTCAGGCCAGAAAAAAGGGATGCTTTTTCCTTTATGAGAAAAAAGACTTTTCCACTGGGGCCCAAGGAAGACCTCTACAACTGTTACCTTATCCATCCGGTCCCGCTCTGTTCCAAATTTGCCTCCATAGCCATAGGAGGCCTTGGGGCCAGTCTCCAGCTCCTTCTTCTTGATGACCTCATGTTCCTCCGACACCTTGCTCCTCAGCTGGTGAATGCTGGTGAGACAGAGACACTCAGGGCAAGTCACCGGGGGACTGTGCAGACCCACGCAGCCGGCTGGAGCCCAGCACAGAGCAGCACATAAACCCACCGCC
>NW_010304778.1:0-31718 GCF_000700745.2 Antrostomus carolinensis | reverse complement strand
CTTCCAATCCCCAACATTCTGTGATTCAGCTGCACCTAGACTCCTCTTTGAGGAGGAGTTTAGAAAGCAAGGGGGTCCATTCTGAACCTCATGACTACTCACCAAGAGGGTCTCCCTTCTTTCTATAATCTCTGTATAAATCACACCAACTCAATTTTGTCTCCATTTTCCTGTTGTATGCTTTTCCTAGTAATAGAGTGAACCTTGCCATCAAACTGTTAAGTCGCACTTTTATAAATGAATACTAAATCACTTTCTCTAGTATCTTTGATGGTGATTCTTTGCACCACCTTAAGTCCTTCCATTTCCACCCACAACAAGGTGTTCAGTCACAGCTCCGCAGCATACAAGGCCTGTAAAGCAGCAGTTCCTCTCCCACGTGCTTGGACTGTGCAACCCCTCTCACAGGCAGTATCCTGCCTTCTTTGGCCTGGAGAGAGAAGACTTCATATGGCAGTTGGGGCAGAAATGGCACTGGCAAAAGTCCTTTTTCTTTATATGTGGGAAAAATGAATGGCTTCATGAGGGGGGACAGGAGAGAGCTGCTCTCGAGGAGAGAGTTGATGCCTGGGCTCACCAGGCAACGTCTCAGATGCAGCTGTGGAAGCAGGACCCTGCCAAGGCTGGATGCAGGTGGTGGATGATCTGGGGACAAAAAGAGTGTAAACTCCCAGGTTCAAACTGTGCTCAGTTCACCAGAACACCCAGTCTTGTTAGTAAAGCAGACTTGGACATCATGATGGGTAGCAGGGAGAATTAAGCATTTTGGCTCAATCATCTTCTCAAAAATGTTCTCCTCATAAATTAATGGCTGAAAGGAGAGAGAATGCGTTGAGCAAGTCAGACACAGGCTTACTCTTACATAGCCTGTGGAAAGAGTTGAGAACAACTGGAGCACTGATTCTCCTGTCCTCTCCCATAAAATGTTGTTATTTGCCTGGTTACTGCTGATGGTTCAGGTTCTGGGAACTAAGTGTTTCTGGCCATTGCATGGGAAAGAAAAGAAAAATAAAAGAAACAACATTTTTAAGAGGTAGCACTGCTCTGCTGGTGATGTGTCCTTGAACACAGATTTCCCTTTCCCTCTTAACTGCCTGATTCCAGGTGATTCAAATGCCATTTCCCAGCCCACAAGTATTTTCCCAAACTTCCTGTGAGGGACAGAACTGCAGAACAGTGAGATCTTTCAATACGCCTATTAAATTGCAAAGATAGATAGAGTGTTCTTCTGACTCCTGGTTGGATAGACAATATGTATCTACAATTTTTGTACTTCCTCAAGTTGTAGAAAATCTAGAAAAAACCTAGTCAGTTTTTGGCATAATGGGTCCCTTGAAGCATGCTTCCAATACCTTGAGGCTTGCCTTCCAATACCTGAAGGGGTCCGGCCTACAAGAAAGCTGGGGAGGGACTTTTCATAAGGGCAGTTAATGACAAAACAAGGGGAAATGACTTTAAACTGAAAGAGGGAAGGTTTAGATGAGATATTAGTAAGAAATTCTTCACTGTGAGGGTGGTCAGACACTGGAACAGGTTGCCCAGAGAAGCTGTGGATGCCCCCTCCCTGGAAGTGTTCAAGGCCAGGTTGGATGAAGCTTTGAGCAACCTGGTCTAGTTGAAGGTGTCCCTGCTCATGGTAGGGGGGGTTGGAACTAGATGATCTTTAAGGTCCCTTCCAGCCCAAACCATTCTATGATTCTATGCTGGAACATCAGGCAGAAAGACTAATTACAGGTCTCTGGAGGCATTAATTTCACCCACAGGTGCAATTCTTGTATCAGGAACAGGGATCCCATACAAGACACCAGAATCCCAACCTTTAGCGGGGCTTTAACTTCTGAGCTTTCAAGGGTGAACTAATTTGACAGGGCGCTAATTGGCCTTAATGGCCATGATCAACCTCAGCTGGGGTCTTCTCCCACACTCTCTGCTCAGGGGCCCAGGAGCCTGGTGTGTTACAGCCTTATCTCTGTCTGGTTGGTGTCCCCACTGATCCAGATAGTGGTGTAGACTTTGCTTCTTAAGTCTGTATGCATTGACTGGTCATTTTGCTTCTTGGATGTTGAGTGTTAGAGCAGAAAACATTTTCACCTTAGGACAAAACCTCATTGCTCCAGCTCCACAAAGAGGTAAGATTTGGGTAGTGGTGAATTGCCAGTTTCAGAACAAAGATGCAAAAATGCTGATGTTTCTATGATTTGATATTGACCTTCCAAACAAGAAAGACTGAGTGGATGTGGAAAAAGTTCTGAAGCTGTGAAGTGTGGAGAGTAGCAGCATGTGTTTTTGTAGCAGGAGGTGTATTTAGTAAGAACATTAGCTAAGTAGAGAACAACCAGACTTACATCACAAAGAAAAGGATGCTTTGTCATAAATAGAACAGCTACTAGAAAAAGATCCTGGATCCCTTGGTTCAAAGAACACTTCAGACTGATGAAGGAACTAAGATGCAGACATGCATTTAAGAATTGGTTTCTTTATGTTTGCCTGTATATTTCTTATGCTAGCAAAGGACAGTTCTCTGCCAGCTTCAGTAGTGTCTGCGTACCTTTCATATGTTCATGAATAACTGCATTATAAATCTAAAGGGGCCAAGTGCAGATGTGTCAATGTGTGATGGTCTCATAATTTCAAAGCTGAATATGATCTGCATCCTGTAAGTCTAAGCAGAGTCACAGTGTAATTTTTGTTCAGATTGGAGGCATTTTAGGTTCGGAGACCTGAAATGGCTCCATATACTCTGGTACAAAAGCAGAAAGAGTTTCTCCCTTGGAGAGGGCAAAAGTAACATTTGGAAGATGGTTCTTGGTATGTTTATGGAAAGGGTTGCATGAAACTGTTTCAGTGAAGCTGGTGGCCCAGACATTCCTTCTTGTGCTATGCTCAGTTCTCTCGACTTGAGGTGTGTATGGGGTGCATGGGAACTGCAACCCATCATTCAAAGTCCAAGCAGCATTACTGGTTTGTTAAGGTGATTAGTGTGGGGTTTTGTCTCAAACAGCTCTCATCAAGTGTCTCTGTGAGCTCTGTAAGCTTTAATGCTTATCACCTGATCACATCTTAGCTCTGGCAGAAGCTAATGTCTTTACCAAAAAGATGAGGAAACTGTGCTAAAGAGAAAGCAAGTGACCTACTTTAGAGGTGTAGAGGAGGGGTGGGAGAGGAGAGGGAAACCCAGCATGAGTCAGGGCTCTGGTCTGCTTTATTTCAATCAGAGGCAATACTTCCCCCAGCACAAAGACGGCTTCCAGACCCTGTTCTGATCCTAACCTCCTCCTTCCCTTCTCCCCAGGGGCTGTATTGAGGATAGAGCAGGAGAACTGTGCTTTCCCTAGCTGCTGTTTTGTGGTGAGGAACAAATGAGTGTCAGTCGGCTGACTCCTGATGCTCATTGGTATGCTGGGAGGGAAACCTGGCATGCTGCGAGGAGCACTTTCTGTAGTCTGTAGAGACTGGGGTGAGGAAGGGGTGGAAAAAATGCCAAGGGTACAGTAGGACCCGGGGAAGAAAGCCCTCCCAAGTGCTAGTTAGCTCAGATGTGGCCCTGCTTGTACTGGGTGATCCTTCCTGCCCTGTTTCCTTGTAGCTCCTTCTCACCACGTACAAGGCTGGGCATGTTTCGGAGACTCTGAGATTCTTACTTTCTTTTCAGCCTTGGAGGCAGATGGAAAGAAGGTTTTGGTTTGTTGTAGTATAATGATGAAAAATGTGTCAGAGAAAAGTGACATAGTTTATTTAAAACTGCTTGGTCAGAGGCCAAGTTCTCAAGTATTGCCTCTCCTTGGAAAACCGGCCTCTGAGGAAGAGGAGCTGTGTGTTGCCAGCTCAATTCAAAGTTCCCATATCAAATACTTGCAACAGTGTCCTCTCTGAGTTTTTCATTCAGCATTATTAATTGGTATTATTTAGCAACTGTTTTGGAAGCAGTAAAAATTCCCCAAAATTCTTGGCTGCTTCCACACTGTTAGTGGGGACACAGTAACAAAATTAACCAAATAAATTGCCCTGAATTACTTGGACGCTAATCCTCTCTGCATGTAAGAATTTCAGCACAGATTGGCTGCTGTGTAATGATGACTGTTGCCATGGGGTGGAGGCTGTACTTGGATAGTATTTAACTGGTTGCTGTTAAACAGTGTTCTAGCTTTGCTTCTGCTGAAAAAGCTCCTAGACTTGCTTCCTAGAGTAAACAAGAAAGCAAAAGCAAGTGATTCCAAGGAACACAAGAATTCTAGGTTAAAAACTCTTTGATATCTTAAACTAGTGCTTTCTGTCAGCAGAACTCATCTAGCAATAAAACCATGATCTAAAGTCTCAAAGCTCTAAGTCTTTTAAAATGGGAAAACATAACGTCCTTGTGTGTAAGTGGATGAGTTCACCTGCTGTATAAGTTCTTCAAGGAGAGACCATGAGGAGGTCTGCTGCTGCAACCCACAGCCTTTTCCTGCCTGGCTTGCACCTGGTACATCTTATGAAAAATCTCTGTAAGGTTGCTGCATTACTGCCACGCTGCCCTTGAGGCTGACAGCTTGCCAGTTTGATGTGAAATTACCGTTCTGTCCTTTCTCTTCTTTCTTTTGCTATGAAGGGGATCTGATCTGTGCCGTAACAAATCTCCCTCTTTCTTCCTTGACCTCGTTATTTTGTTGCATTTTTGATCTGTCACGATAAGTTGCTTTCCAAAAATCAACTCCACCCTTGTTTTTTTTTTTTTTTTTTTTTTTTTTTTTTGAGTGGTGGGGCTGGTAGATGAACAACCCAGTAAGTTAATATTAGCTGATCTCTTTCTGCCATACTTAACACTTATGTAAATTTTTAGGCCAGAGGAGAGCACTAGCTCTTTTCTTTGGACCTCTTGTATGCTCTGATATTTTGCGTGTTACCTAGTTAACCTTGTATTGAGACCTATAGCTTTGTTTTTGTCTATATCAATCTTAACAAACATGAACAGTCTTAATTAAAAGATATCAAGAGGATCCACAGAGTCCCTAGATAGTTTGTTCCAGTAGTTAAATCACCCTTATTATTAAATATGTACCTAATTTTGGCATGCCTGACTGCAGCTTCCAGGTGTTGGATCCTATCATGTGTTTTTCCACAATATGCTAAAGAGCTCGTAGTACTTTATTTTCTGCCCAGGAAGCCGAATCGTGTTCTCTGTGATTGAGTTCTGTAAACATTGTTCTGAAAGAGTTTGTCTCTAGCTTAGTTTTATGGTTGTTTTCTCCATCATCTACAACGTCACCTGAACTAGGAGCACTAGTCTATAGAATTGGACTTGGCAGCACCAGAGCTAAAATGACCTTTGTCTGCCACATCTCACTTTAAAGATATAGGGCTGTCCTACGCTTAAATCTTGTTCTGAGATGCTTCATGTTTATGCTGTACATCTTTGTTGTTGTTTCAGAACACAAGGTCCAGCCTTGGGTTTTTTTAATGAAGAGAAAATGAAGTATTTAGTGTATGTCCATTAAAGGATCACAATTCATTCTGTGTACCAAATAAGACAAGGATCTTGTGATGGAAAACCAGCATATTGTGTAAAGACTATAGGTATATGAGACTTAAAAGCAAAGGGGAGGGTAGGGAATTGATGTAGCAATACAGTGACACCAACCTTACTGGAACATGAATGGGTTTTGCTTCAGGAATCTGTTTCATGAAGTAATGTAGTAGCTGGTAGACTGACACAGAGGAGAAGACTCCCTCCTGCCCCATATATTTCTCCATCTGCTTCAAGAAGAGTAAATTATTATTCTGTAAAGTGTATGCTCATTATATGACAGAATTATGTCTTTTATCTGTCTATTATATTCAGGAGTTTTAGAAAATTTAGCTTAGCATGTTTCTAAGTCAAAGAGTAAGGCAATGCAATAAATGAGGAATTCACTGGTATGTACTGATACACCCCAAGCTGGCCTCAGTGGAAAGGATGGGGTTCAGCATACATTAACAATAAATATATAAATGCTCCAGTGTCTGGGTGGATGACACACTCTTTGTATTGATTTCTGCTAAACTCTCCTTTTTGGCGGCCTGTCCTGGTTTTTGCTAGGACGGGGTTAATTTTCTTCTTGGTAGCTATAAAGCGCTGTGTTTTGGTTTCAGTGAGGATTGTTATGAGAACAATGTTGATAACTACAAAGACACTGTGCTTGGGCAGCTTCCCAGAAGAGAGGACTGGAAGGGGAGAGTGGAGAAAAAAAGTGTAGTAGTTGGTAAAACCCAGAACTGACAGTTTGATGTGCCAATAAGATGTTCCATATCATATTATGTCATGTTTAGTGTATTAGCTGGGGCTGACCAGAAAGGATGGGGATTCTCTCAGGAATCGCTCAGGCTCGCTTTTCTGGGATTGCGATTTTGGTTTCGGGGTTCCTTGTTGCTCCTCTGGGATCGTTATCAGTGAGTGGTGAGCAATTGTACTCTGCATCACTCAGATATATCTATATCGATCTATCTATATAGTTGTTATCATTATTACTCTTACTATTCTTATTATTTAAATTTTATTTTAAATCTAATTATTAAATTGTTCTTATCTCAACCTACAAGTCTCCTCACCTTTACCCCTCCAATTCTCTCCCTGATTCCCTGGGTGGACGTCGGGGGGCTGTGAGTGGCTGTGTCTTGTTTGGCTGCCAGCTCAGTTAAACTATCACAGGGCCATTTCCACTATTGCCTGGTGCTAAGTAGGCTTAAAAATGACAAATATGTTGGTGCTTGCTATGATTCCAGTTTCATTTTGGTTCTACTAAAGTGGTGGCTGCTGTATCAAAGAGCAGAAATCCATTCTAACTATGCTTTTATTAAATTGTTAGCTTTTTTGACAATAACCAGAAGGTAATGAACGCTTTCTGCTTTTTCTGCAGCATAAAGAATGAGCTGGTCCAAAACATCTGATCAAAATATTGTAGATTTGATGGAAGCAGCTGGTATCATCCTTCATAGGAAGAGCTTGGCATAATTATTCTTAGGGCATAAAAATTTACAGCTCAGTAATTCTACTTTCATAGGTACTGTACACTGAGACTATGTGAATGCTAGTAAGGTAGAGTGGCAATGAACATTCCCAGGCACTGGGATACCATCACCTACGCTAGAGCTGTTCCAGTGTTCCCTGACACAACCTCAGCACCGTGAAATAGCCCTTGGACAATATTTTTGAGGCTTAAAGAATCTGCTATGCTGGCAGCAGGCTGTGGCATGCCAGTTAGTCTCAGCACCCAGGAACATTCCCAGGCACATTTAATTTACTACTATAAATGCAGCCTGAGATTCAGAAACCAGTAACATTCTGAGGCCTCAGAGTGAGTAGGAGAATGAGTCTTCTCTCATGTGGTAATAACACACTTTCCCCTTCCCAAAGCTCTCCTATTCCCAAGTTTTTACTTTGGATTTCATGATGATTGATTCCTTTCTCACTATTTCACCAAGCAGATGAGAAACTTGTAATGGGAACTCTTTTCTACCAAGCAATGTAAAAATCTATTGCAATGTTAATCTGTGAAAGAAGAGTATTTTATCAATTATATACTTTTTTTTTAAGCCAAAAATAATTTTTGCATTTATTCACACTGCTCTTCTGCATAATTCCAGACATCTGTATTTTATAAACATTATAAAAAGATTTTAAAAATAATATATTGGCTTAGAGCAATCTGGGATAGTACCCTTGTAAGTATTGGCACTTCTGGCAAAATTTAAGAGTTGATTTTGTTTTCTGTCCAAGTTTTTCAAGGAGTAAGTCAGTCTTTCACATATTATTACTGATATATTAGCTTTGCTGAAATGACACACTTTTGTTTAGGGTGCCAACATATTTCAAGATAGAATCTCAAAATTTTGTATAACGTGTTCTCCTTGAAATGATATTACTCTTGCATTTGGTTATCATCTTCGGACAATCATTTTGTTCAGGAGGAAGATGCTTCTTTACTCCTCTGGAAGACCAATTATCTTGATATAAACTTTTTGCTTTCCTGGAGGTATCCACTGAAAACTACTTGGCAGAAAAAAATGTATTCCAAAAAGTCAGTGCAAAAAGGAGAGCTCCACAAAGTCTGTTCAGAATTATTACTTGTTACTGGAAGGTCTTCAGGAAAAAATACCCTAATTTTCCCCCAGTTCTCAGTCAACTTATTCCTCATTGATCTGCATCAAGCTAGTAAGAAGATCCAGTCTCTGGCAGCCGAAGAGGGCTTTGGCAAGCTTTCCAACTGTAGCGCCTTTGGAGCCTTCCCTCATTTCCCACTTAAGCAGCATTTGGTAAACTTTTTCTTTCAGTCCATCTCGTTCGTAGTCGTGATCAATTTCATCAATCTCGGGATCACAAAAGCCCAGTTTACGAGCACAGTGTTTCCACTGCTTAGCCAACTTCTCTCTCACCAGATTCAGATGTTTCTCAGTCAGGACAGTATTATTGTCTGCAAAAAGAAAAGCATTGTTTAACATTTCTGCTCCTTTCATTATCTCACCTGTCCTCCCCGAGCTATTTGCTGGTAATATCTGGAGACAGAATTTTCGTGTCAGAAGTGGGGTTTGTGGAAGCATTATTACCCAACAGAACCAGAACACGTGTATTCAGTCACTTGCTGGACTTGCTTTTTGATCTGAGGCTATCATCGTTTGTCACTTAACCTGCAAAATTGAAAAGCTCCTTCCTAGAGTTCTTGTACAGCTGACTCTGTATGATATGCTTTATATTTTGTGACACTATTAATCTGTTTAATTAGAAATACACAGGGACAGTTTAATTCAGTATTCACCAACGAAAATAAATTACATCTCAAAATCTTCCAATTTCTACCTGAATGAAGTGGTCGTGGCCCCAAGCCTGTCACTGTTCAAGAAGTGTTTGGAGAATGTTTTTAGATAAATGCTTTAACTTTTAGGTTTCCCTGTGTGGTGCTAGGCACTGGACTCAATGTTCATGTGTCCCTTCCAACACAGGACATCCTATGATTTAAACTATAAGTCAGGTGAGGACCACCAACCCTAACCTTGCTTCTACCAATTTGAGTGGTGTTATTCCTCTGGTTCTTGATGCATGCACATCTATACTTGCATCTGGTGTGTCCTAAGAGGTCATGAAACTATAGGACAAAAGAGGCACGTGGTATTACAGAACAGTATTAGCACAAACCCTTACTTGTTTTACACACTCTTAAGTATACAGTAGAAAAGGATCCAAACAGATATTTCTCAAGTATCCAAAGGAGAAAGCTATACCAGATAAAAAAAATATATTTGTTTATATATATAATCTTTTTATATATATATAAATATATATCTTTATATATGTATATATAAAGATATTCTGAAAGCTATACCAGATAAATAGGTGGGGAGAATACATCAAAACTAGGGAGAGAATTCTCTTACCAAATATACCCATTGCTTCATAATGCATATAAGTTGCCTCTGAAGCAACAGGAGAAGTGCTGATGTATTGATTGTGGTCGTCGATCTTCATGTGATTGTAGGATCCAATTTGAATTCCAGAACTGTTACTGATGTTGTACTTGATTGAATCATCTGTATAAGGGAATTTAATACCATTTTATAAACAACTGCATATGGTTCAAAATGTCAAGAAGTAACATAAGGAGGAGGTAAGGAGGAAGAAGGTTTGTTAATCAGGGAAATGATGAAATGGTTTTATTGAATTTAATGTAGAAATGGCCATTTTCTGGCAACTGTGAGCATGCTTTATTATGCAGTGTGCCATAAATGTACTTTGAGTGAAGCCCATACCCCTGTTCTCTGACAAAGTGCCATAGCCAGGCCTTACGTGCTGGGAGTTACTAGGCTGTAAATAATCTTCCCTGCACTTTAGGAATGTATTGTAGCAGCCTCGCTTTTTGTTGGCTAACAGCTTCAGGAGGTCTTTACTTGGAAGTGCTTTTCATTTAAATCTTACAGCCTTACTTCTGCCTCTCAGCTTTACTTTTCATGGATGTCAGTTCAGGTTTATGGTTATGATTTCAAAGTTCTGTGAGACTACAGAAAATAATGTCTAGTTGCTCATAAGGTTTCTATACTCCATGTTACACTGTGCTGTCTGGGTGGCATCTGTTTCACGGTGTATTTCATCCCTGCTATCTAGGAATATATTCTTCAGTTGTATCTGTTTTCACAGTGAATCATAGTGCACTACTTGCCCAGTGTTTGTTTCAACAACATTTATCTTTTTTTTTAAAATTTTTATTTTTCCCGTTTTGTACTTTTGGTTCTAAGGCAAGACTAGAATGTTTTCAGAGACACCTTACCAAAAAACCCTACTCCTTTATTTTACAGTGATAAACGTCAAGACATACAGGCACCAATTGCACAGATAAATTGTGGAAGACAAATATTGTCTTGGCAATATTTTCTGAACTCTGTTTGGATAATCATCCATTAAATGTTCTAACTCTAGTTTAAATGGTAAATATAGAATCATAGAATGGTTTGAGTTGGAAGGGACCTTAAAGATCATCCAGTTCCAACCCCCCTGCCATGAGCAGGGACACCTTCCACTAGACCAGGTTGCTCAATGCCTCATCCAGCCTGGCCTTGAACACTTCCAGGGAGGGGGCATCCACAACTTCTCTGGGCAACCCAGAGACCAAATACCACAACCTGGGTCTAAAATTGAAGTACAGATACTTAAAATGATAGACCAAGCTCTATATTTAACTACCAAAATGGTTAGATGCAGAAACATCCTTGTTACACGCTCAATTGGAATGTGAAGTGTGGGCGCATATGAAAATCTGACTAAATGCATTTAATATTTGTTAACCTGAAATTGCTAGTCAGAAATACTTATATGTATGCATATTGGTTTCTACAAGTTGCACAAAAGGAATGCATTTTATAATTTCTCAAAATATTATGATTCCTGTACTTTTTTTTTTTTAAGATAAGAACCCAGACAATATGTTCATATTTTTAGCTAAAAAATGAAGAAATCTCATATGTTTGCTATTTTCTTACCTGGTAACAAAATGAATCCAGCACAAGGTATGAAAACATGTACAAATGCTTTGTCAATATTAACAGTAAAAATTACTGTGCTTATAAATCTCCTTTCCCTAACCTTTACACTTTGCTTGCTTGTGACGTTTGGGTCATCATCTGAAGACTCTGTGGCATACAGCAAAGAAGACAGAAACCTGGTGTTTCAGGTTTTCTTTGTAAGTGTAAACCACTTACAAACTTGGACAAGCCTTGAAAGGGTTAGTTAAAGAGTTCAGGGTGCCCCACGCAACACAGTTTGAAAGGAGCATATATTAACAGCTCCTGAAGGACAGGACAGAATTTCAGGGATTTAAGAGAGTTGAACTGTAGAGACCTGTGCCCCAGGGAAGGCTGATCAGCACGAAGCTTGCAGCTAGAGATTTGTATTAACAACCCAGAGCAAAAAAGGACAGATGTCCCAAATGCACGTGTGGTTCAGGAGCTGGGTAGTGCCACAGCAACTTGATGTTTAGTCTAAGAAAGTGACTCGTTTAGGTGTACCAGAGATCTTACAATGGCTTCATGTTTCTAAAAGCTCTTTTACATACAAGATGATGTTGTCCTTGATTCGTCAAATACACACTTAAGTTTGTACAAGTCCTGATAGAGACAGGAATTAGTTTTACATACTGCTACTGATAACTTCAGCAATGGTTAAAGATATTAAGCAGTAAGATAAATGATTTCAAGATCCTGGAGTTTTTTACTTTATTTTACATCAAGATGCAATGCATAGCCTGTTGGCTACCAGTACAGATGAAGGCTACAGCACTTACCTGAGCTTAGTCTGGCTGCAGTAGGATAATACGTAAAAGCTCCCCTTGTGAAAGAAGTGGAATCCTTGTTACCTAAACAAAGAGGGAAAACAAAAAATGCCAAAAGCATTATGTAAATAAAAAGCAAATGTACTTTAAAAATGGCTGCTGTATTTGTAGCAGTATGAGTACATAACTTGTGCTCTTAAGTACAAAGAGATGAGAAGCTTTTTAATTAACAGGATTGTATCTCCTTGAATAACTCTAGTTAAAGCAATGCCCTTATGCTTTTGCTCAGTGACTAATAGCCTTAACCATCCTTGGATCCCAGTGAGGATGATGAGCTTCCACGTGGGTGTACGAATCACAGAACCACAGAATGTTGGGGATTGGAAGGGACCTCGAAAGATCATCCAGTCCAACACCCCTGCCAGAGCAGGAACCTAAATGAGATCACATAGAAAGGTGTCCAGGCGGGTTTTGAATGTCTCCAGAGAAGGAGACTCCACAACCTCCCTGGGCAGCCTGTTCCAGTGCTCTGTCACCCTCACTGTAAAGAAGTTTCTTCTGAAATTTAAGCAGAACCTCCTGTGTTCCAGCTCACACCCATTGCCCCTTGTCCTACCATTGGGCATCACTGAGAAGAGCCTGGCTCCATTCTCATGACATTCGCCCTTAACATATTTATAAACATTAATGAGGTCTCCCCTCAGTCTCCTCTTCTCCAAGCTAAAGAGACCCAGCTCCCTCAGCCTTTCCTCATAAGGGAGATGTTCCACTCCCTTAGTCATCTTGGTGAATACCTGGCTAGTACATGGCAGTGTGAGATCCCAGCACACAGCAGTTATGGACTGAGCTGTCTCGTATTGGGCATTCAGATTGGAAAATTCCAAACTCCTGCTGCTTACTGCTGCAACTGACTGACTGCAGTTTGGATTAGCAGGCTGCTTGTGACTGGCTGCAGCAAAGGCATGGGACACCACTGTGTCTTCTGCTGGTGACAGGAATGTCTGGCAGAGACGTAACTTCTGCACAGTGCAGTAATTGATGTGGATGCCCACAGATGAACTCTGCAACTCATGATAGGCTAGTAAAAGTGACTGGGTTATGGTCACCTGACGTGAGCTGCAACGCAGCTCTTCTGCATCACAGTCCCATATCTGTCATGCTATTGCATGCAGCCTCCCTATAGTAACTGTTTCATTTTTTCTTTCAAACAGATGTCACTTTCTTAGTGACGTGGACAGTTCTAATCCCTGTCTTCTGACATGACATCTTTCACATTCATTTCAGTAAATAAACTCACATAAACAACTAATCACAGACTCTGCATAAATAATTTACCAGAGTAACACCTTTGTGGCATTCTGCCTGTAAACAGGCATCCTTAGTTTTCTTGTGAGACAATCTGGAAAAGAATGACACAGTAAAAATATCCAGTATTTAGTAGAAGCAGGCTAATGTATCTCAGGCTATGTCTAGTTCCTGAAAGTTAAATCTTTTAGGCCTCTAGTTACCATCTATTTATACTTTTTCTGCCAATGTTCAGTGTTCTCTTCCTCCTTTGTCTCCATACCTTTTTATTCCACAGCTCACTAGCAAAAGCCAACAGAAGCTCCTCATCAGCACCAGGCAGAGCTCTCTGGAGAAACCAGTTACGAGCCTTAGCTCCTTGTTGGTTCCCTGAGCTCAGGAGTCTCTCACCTTCTCCAAATCAAGCTAAAAACATCAGCTATTTTCTGAAATGCTACAAATAAATGTTTTTTTCTGCACAAGCAGAAACTACGATATGAAAGTTACATTTTTGAGAGTCAAAAGTTTTCCTTTGCTTTCCTAGAATGACTGGTAGCAGCTCAATCTGCTGTCTGCTATTAATTGGCGGGTAGCTGAAGTTAGGCATTGGGTCTGATGCTCCTGTTACACTGATGCTTTGGAAGTGGTTCACTTGAAGTTAACAGCCTGAAACCAGAGAAAGCAGCATAAAGAAGTCAAAGCTAGAGCGTTTTAGCAACCTGAATTATCTTCAAGTAAGCAAAGAGAACATAATGAGATAAATTCACTGTTGTATCACAGATCAACTGTTAGCAGTAGACAGGTGGTGGTTACATAAACTACAAAACACTCTTGGCCACTTCATTTTTTGAGAACAAGTGTGTCTTCAGAAACATGGGTGTTGGTCGAGGAGGAATCTCACCTGTATCTGTGTCTGCACCCTTTGGATACCAGTTTACATTGGTCTGTGACTGCAGGTTTGGGCCAGATTCGGGCACGGGAGGTTTACTTAGGCTAAAGGTACTGGCTGGACACAATCCATAGAGGCCTTCCGTGTTTCCTTTTGGAAGACTGTTAGGACGTGGCCCATAAAAAACATCCACATTTCCCCGTTTCGGTGTTGCTGCAGCTGGCTGTGGCCAAAGATATGGGCTAGTGTTTGATCCTGTTTTTTCAGCTCTTGGATACGGTTCATTCCATTGCGGAGCAGGAGGTGACTTTGCAAATGGGTCGTAGGAAACCCTTCGTCTCCTTTCTTCCTCTCTCATTTCAGGGGTGTATACTACAGGTGGAACTGCTTTATCCATCCGGTTCCCAAACACATGGTAGTTGTATTCACGCTGAAGTTTTCTCTCTAGATTATCAGCAGGTGTAAATGAGGTCTCACAGCTCTCAACAGGCTGGTTCTCAGGGAAGGCAGCAAACAGGGCTTCATTAACCTGACTGGTCATGGGACCTTGAGAGCTATGTAGAGAATTAGGCTGATCTGAAAGGCAGGAAAATTAAGTATTTGAAATACAATCAAATGCAAGTGTGTAACTTGTTGCGATGACATGAGATCTAACTTTATTAATTTATTAATTATATTAAGCTACCTTTAATGTTATGGCAATGTATAAAACGTAAAAATGCAACTTCAGGTATAAGGTGTGTTTTATTTTATAAAACGCCTTTGCTGAAAAGTATTGGAGATTTTTATCTAGGAAGTACAGGCTTGTTCAAGCCGTCAGTGTCCAGCTATCTCACGTAGTCAAGTGGTGTCAGAATTCACTGCATACTCTGCTTATATCGACATCGAGTTCTCAACCACTGAAACAAACAGTTCCCGCAACCATTTTCAGGGTCTGATTTAATAACGTCTCCCTGGCATTAACTGGAGTTTAATCAGTGCAAAACTGGAGTGTAACAAGATGGAAAATAACACCTCTGTAATAGGTGTTACTTCATACAGCCCAAATAATTTGTCATTAAATCATGTTTGGAGATGATTAGGTAAACTATCCTGTCTGGGTATTTCGTGATGAATCCTTTTTGTCTAGTTTATTCTTCCTGATTCCAAATAATAATTTTTTTTACAAGTAAAACTTACCAGCTAAAATAGTCTGCCATCTGCATCTTTCAAACTAATTCTTGCTATCAAAGGAAAGCTCTACTTCAGTCTTGAACTAGATTGAGTTATGATCTGGATCATGCTGCAGCATTCCAAGACTAAACAAGAATGTAAAAATCTGCTTGTTCCTACTTGTTCTTGTGTTTTTAAGGGTTTTTTAAGGCTTTCTTAAAAAGTTCTGAAAACTTCACAGGTGTCTAGAAAAAACTATAAATTGCCTAAAGCAGGGTACTCCTACAGACCACTATAAAATTGGAATCAAGTGTATGTATGTGTGTCTGTTTAGCTCAGATAATGCCAATGAACTGTGGTGTGGTTTTTTTCCTTCTTTTTTTTTTTCCAAATTACATGAATTCAGTCTATATTAGGCAGGACCAAAACCAGTTCCTTTTGATGGCTGTGTGTTAGAACACCTTCAGTCTGACTCGCTCTGCTTCTTTTGTTACCACTGCTAGAGGGGGAGTGGGAGGACTAAGCTAATACTGAAACAACCTCATCAAAAGTGACAGCTATTAGCAATTTAGTATTAGCATAAAAAAAAGATGGCATCTATTCTCCAGGGCAAGCTTGAGATGTATGAACAGATCCTGTGGGATATGTTTCACTACCACTGTCTGAGTAATGCCCATTGACTGCAGGAAAAAAACCCCTGACTTTGACTGACAGGCTGTCAAGATAGTATCTTTCTGCAGTGTAGATTCATAATAAAGTCTTTTGTATTTAAAACACGGGAGCATCTGTAATCTGCTGCAGTCATACGTGATTATTTCTGCTTGGGAAATGTAACTATACTAATTTAAAAATATAGCAGTGGGGCTGCCCTACTGAGTCCATCAGTTCTACTGAAGAACAGTTATGGCACACCTAGCTTTGGGGAAGATTTCCTAGATGTGTGTTACAGTTTAACATGATTCATTTAATAATGTCTTTCAAATGGTGTAAGCAAACTTAGCACGATTTTATTTCTACTGAATTTGATATTGTTGCTTGTAAATCAGTGTTGCAAATATTATCCTATATCCTTTGCCATTAAGAAACTTTGGTAAAAGAATTACAGATACACTACTACAAAACTGTAACTATAACATCACATATTAGTGAGACAGCTCTGTAGAACCAGAAACATGCAACTCATACACGATTTCACAGAAAATATGAAAGAAAAGAGAGAAAATTAATCTATTAGTGTTCCTCAAATAGATTCCATAGAGAGCAAGATCATAAACAAAGGAATTCAGGTTGCCCAGAGAAGTTGTGGATGCCCCCTTCTTGACAGGGTTCAAGGCCAGGCTGGATGAGGCTTTGAGCAACCTGGTCTAGTGGAAGGTGTCCCTGCTGATGGCAGGGGGGTTGGAACTGGATTATCTATGAGGTCCCTTCCAACTCAAACCATTCTATGATTCTATGAATATCTTATAATTATGTGTCCTGGTCATATTCAGAGTGTTCATAAGAGAGGCTGGACTGGGGGAAAAGGAAAGTCTTGATGAAATTAAAGCCTACAGACCAAGCAGTTGGTGCAATTAAAAGGACGGGAAGAAAGATCAAGTATGAAAAGAAGTTATCAAAGTGACTGCTGAAAAGTCTAATGTTAAAAAAAAAAAAAAAAAAAAAAAAAATTGGCATGGGAGAGGAAGACAAAAGAGTGTAAAATGAAATGGGTTCAGACTGTAGATTGTGGAAAATTTGAAACACTAAGTATGACTTTTGGGAGCCTGGGACCAAATTTAATCTTTTCAGTGATTACAGTTCTCTCTGAAGCGCTGAATAATTGAGTCTCTTCATAAGCCCTTAATGGTAAGATTACTTACTTTGTACATGTACACAGCTTCATCTTTGGCAGAATATAGTGAATAATGATGTGCCAAGTGACTCACCTATTTGACCATTACTGGTACCTTCTGCTACAGCATCTATTTGAAGGGACTGCATCCTATTCAGCAGTTCATTTGACTCCGGCCACATTTTCTGCATGTAAGAAAGAACAAATGAACCAGTTATAGGCAAACACTTAACCAAAGGGATTACCTGTAGAAGAGGAAACAGCACAGCTCCACAGTGAAGTGACTTGGATGAAGAGATCTCATACTCTGACAGAGAGCACAGCCTGACAGACAATACCCACTGCTTTGCTACAGATGGGCAACACCTTTTCTTCAATGAAGGGAGGCAGGACTGCAATGCAACTGCAGGATATAATACTCTGAGTTGGCCAAACAATACCCTTGCCTACATGAGTATGAGCTTAATCCGGAGTAGTTTTGTATTGTCTGTCTTGTATTTAATAGCTAGACTTTCTGCAGGCAATCTTGGTGAGGTGAAGGTAGTGAACAACATCCTGTTTTGTGGATCTGTATTTAGTATATACCTTCATCAACAGGGAAGAGGTGAGGAAGAAGACTTACATTCAAGCATGGCCACATTAACTTTTATGAAGGGTACTAGGAACAAGGAATTCAGAGCAAATCTTCAGAAAGATGCAATACAATTTCCTTTCTGTAAACCCTCATCCTTACTTCACTAGAGTGAAGGCAAAATCCATTCCTGTTCTATTCTTTTGATGTTCCCACAACTCAGGCTTCACTAGAAGTGGAAGAAAAAAAAATACCTGGAAAAATTATTTCTTAATTTCCTGTAGTGCTTCTTACTCATATAATTTCTAAAAGCAGGGTTTGTTGGTGTGAGGGGGTTTTGTGTTTTTTCTTTTTTTTAATTAAACCCAAGAAGTACTTTCACTGATTAAAAATCAACAACTACTGTCTCTTCCCCAAAAATCTACTTCCTTCTGAAAGCACAAGATGACATTCTAAAGTGTATTGCAACCTTAGGTCCTTAGCTTTTTACTTGAGTAACTGAACTGCTTGAGCAGGGGGGCTGGACCAGACACCTTCTAGAGGCCCTTCCAACCTCAACCATTCTGTGGTCCTTTCAGTTAGGAGGCTGTAGACTCTGCTTCCCTGATTGCTAGTGAGGTCAGGGGGGAAAAATAGGCTATGCCCAAACCTTCTAATTCCTGTTGCTGCTGAAGCTGTACTAGTAGTTCACCACAGTGACTTGCCTTGGATTGCTGCATTCACATTCTGTGCCCTGATCAGAATGGATGCTTTCCTTCCTGAGGAAGTAACACGCTCATGACCCATTTTCTAAATAGTCCTTTGGTCACTACGATTTGAGAGGTGTATTTGCAGAGTTAAAGCAGCTAGTACAATCGTTCATGATCCTGACTTGGGGCTGCTATCATAAAGAAGATGTTTATACTTCACATTGAGATTTGGTTTGGTCAAATCAGCTCAGGAAGTTTGTTTCATCAGTTTCATTTTGCAAAACTCCATTGCTTTTTTTGAACAGTCACTGGTGCTTCATAAACATCACATGTTCTCTAAACCAGGAACTTTCATTTCCACAATTGTAGACTTGGTGACAGAAGGAAACACTTCAAAGAAAACTGTAAATGAATGGTTTCACAAAGGAAGTTGTTTTTCTTAGTTACAATAACTGGGTATGTACTCTTCTGAGCCTCACTTCACAAACCCCTAATGCCAGGAGTTCTCAGCAGTAGCTGTCAGTACTACTGAAGTGAGTAAATTGAAAAAAATTGTGATAAAAAGATTCCATAATCAGCCCAATTGTTCAATAAGTTCTCATTCTCTTATTTTCAGTCAGGATATCATTCTTTATATCATGATTTATAAACCTACAGACAGAAAAGTAAGAGAAACCAACTTGGACACTCGGAAATAATCTGATTTCAAATTTTCCCTGTTGCTATTACTGGAGTATAGCTTCCTAGTCTCAAGCAGGCTAGGACTCATTAGACACTGCCTGAATGCAGGAAAAAAATTACCAAGAATTTAGAGAGTTTTTTTTACACTTACTCTAAATCGGATTTTGCCACTTTTGAATCTCCAGGAATAACGTTTTGTGAGTGAGACTTAATGGATATATGAGGAGCTCTTGCAAAGAGTCGGTGTCACTCGGGTGGGAATAGACCTTGGGGGACCCCAGTCCCACCTCCTGCTCAAAACAGGGTCACCTATGGGATCAGAGTTAGTAGCTCAGAGCTTTGTGCAGTTGGGTGTTGAAAACCTCCAGTGATGGTGACTGGACAACCGCCTTAGGTACCTTGCTCCAGTGACTGGCTGTCCTCATGGGGAAAAGGTTTTTTTTCTCTTACACCCAGTTTGAATCTTTCTTGTTTCAGTTTGTCTGCTGTCTCTTGTCCTCCTACTATGCACTGCTGTGAAGAGCTTGGCTCTATCTTCTCAATAAACCCCTCATAGATAGGGGCAGGCTGCTACTTATGTCCTCCCAAAGCCATTGCATGTGTGGGCTGAATTAGCCCTGGTCCCTCAGCCCCATCTCTTATGGCAGGACTAACAAGTGCTGAGCAGATCTGCTGCCCATGACACTGCTGGTACAGCCTGGGATGCTGCTGGCCTGCCTGGCTGCCAGGCAGGTTTTAGCTGGTGCCCAGGTTGCTGCTCAGAATCACACACCAGCAGTGTGGCTCCCTGGGCAGGCAGCCCCCAGTTGGCACTGAAGTTGGAGATTATTCCAGCTGCACCACATTGCATTTGTCCTTTCTGAATTTCACAAGGTTCCTGTCACCCCAATCCTCCAGCCTGCAGCTGGCAGACTTGCCCTTGTGACTGTATTGACTGGTGCTCCTGCACACCTGATGAGAGTACGCTCCATTGCTTCTCTGAGGTCACTGACAAAGGAGTAAACCAGGGAAGGTCCCAGTGCAGTAGACTCCTGCACTGCTGCAGTTGTTACTGGCCTCCAGGTGAAGCAGGACCCATTAACCACTACCCTCTGAGACTCACCATCCAACTTGTTTTCATCTGCCCCACCAGACAGTAACATCTGAACTTGGATACAAGAATATTTGGGGAGACAGTGTTGAAAATCTTCCTAGAGTTGAAGTCAATGACATGCACTGCTCTCCTGTCACTCACAAATCCAGCCATTTTACCACAGGAAATCAGGTCAGTCAAGCATGATCGGTCTCAAAGCATGAGAATCTGGTCATAACTGGGGTTGGAGAGAGGGGATATGGGGAACTGACACTTCAAAATGCTCAGAAAATTACTCACTTTTAACTTCTTCAGATCATCTTCAATATTTTTTCCTAGATTTTGATAGTAAAATGGCTTGTAACTTTGACTAATTTCTGCAAAAAGAAAAGAACTAAGTGAAAGTGGTTTTCAATGCAAAATAAAAGTGATTTATACTGTTAACAATTTTGATGGATAAGGGTGGAATAAAGACTTGTATCAAGCCAGAAACAGGAAAATTATACATACATTTGGAATCTGTTCACATGGCTCATTTAGCCTTAGTATAGTAACAAGAACAGGATGATTTCTATGGATTTTTTTGTTGTCATTTTATTGTTTTTTAGGGTGAGAGCTCTCTGTCTGTGATCTGTGGCCAACAGCACCTTGACTTGACTGGCTAAAAGATTGGTTGCCACGTTTTAAGATATCAGATACATTCAATTGCATTCAACTTTTTGATAAACAACTAGCCTGTCTCTGCTAAAGGTTGAATTACTGAAATAATCTACTAACATGGTAATTATCAGTACTTTGCATATGGGAAAATTAGAAGACCCAGTCCAAGAATAAACTAAATCCATTAGCAGTAGATTATGCAGGTTAAATATGGAAATAGTAGATGGGTTCCTCCTGGTATACAAATTTCCTCTGAGTACTTAAGTAGGTGCCTGTTGTATATGAAGCTCTTGGTGCCCCATCTAAATCCAAACCTCCATTTCCTGTTATGTGTAGGGGGTTTTTTTGTAGTTTGGTTTGTTGATGGGTTTGGTGTTTTGGGATTTTTTTGCTTGAGGTTTGTTTTTTTTTGTTGGGGTTGGTTTGTTTTTGGCAGAAAGAAGAGACAGGAGGAGATAAAGAATTTTGACTTTTTTGCTGAATGCTCTAAGTCTCCTTCCCAGACCATTCAGTCAAGACTTTTATGGACTGCAAGTGTTTTGGGATCTGACCACAGGAAAGGATGATTAGCTAGTGAAAGGCTGTTGTATTGTTCGTGGAAAACTGGGACAGCTTTTGAAGCTAGTTTCAATAGGGTATTTTCTCAGTCATACCCAAGATACACTATGTCCCTTGATGCTGGCTTTTCTTCAGCAGGAAGATTATACTATGCTGAAGACAAATTATCAGCAGGTATAAAGTGTCTTAGCTCCATCCACTCACTAGTATTTCCCAAATCTGTAAATATTGGACCAGATCCCATTTTTAGTCAGGGTACAGGGAGCAGGCTTTACTGGGCATGTGAATTGCTATTTCTAATTTCAAAGCAAAAATTTATCTTTTAAGAGGAAAACACTTTAGTTTGTTTTGCTTCGTTATAAAGTATTGACGGACACGTAACAAAAATAATCCCAAAGCATCACCTTACCTGCAAAGTTGGGCCGTTTCACTGACTCTTGCTCCCAGCATTGTTTCATTAAGTCAATAATTTCCACTGGACATTTATCAGTGATCTCTTTTACATCTGGTCTGTTTCCATTCATGATGCCAAAGCAAATCTGGGCTTCATTTATACCATCTGAAAAATAAAATTTCCTATCAGATCCTATCAGATAATGGGTTTTGCTGCATTTCTGTAGGCAAAAGAAATAGTGAAGGAGCTCCCTGTGTGTTTGTGGATATGTAAAAGAAGATTTCAGAGGAAGATGTCTGACTTACAGCTAAAATCTTTCACGTTAGTGAATTTGAATCCACTGCCCTAACTTTTGGAAGTCCTTTTGGAAATAACTTACGTTCATACGGCTCTTTGTTAGCAAAAATTGCCCAGATCACTATGCCAAAGCTGTAAACATCTGATTTCTCCACAGGTTTTACGTTAACACAGCGTAAATGCTCCGGGGCCATATAGAAGAGAGTCCCAGCGTTGTTCTGGCAAGTGCTCTTGATTTGCTTCTGTCGGACAGTCTCTTCTTGGGTTAGCCGACTCCAGTTCTTAAAGGAGGCAACACCGAGATCTGCAATCTAAAAAATGAGACACATCAGAGCTAGGGCTGTGATGAAGAGGAGATAAACAAGTATGTCATGCAGTGCTTGATTTCATAATGAATAGCTGGTAATGACTTACCTAAAAATGAAACACTGCAAAAAATGCAACTACAAGAAAGGAAGACAACCTATTTGCTGTTTTACAGTGTTTTTTTGACTAAATAAAGTATCACTGCCAACTGGGAACCATTAGGCTAAACCTTCATTGTTAACTTAACCCCACTTGGAACAATCGCACTATGTAAGGAAAAAATGTTTGGTTTTGCTCATATTGACATTCATATTCAAGATCTGCTTGCAGTGCTTGTGGCAGAACAAAAGATCTATATGAAAAGAAGGTAAGATTCAAATCCAGAAGTAATCTATGAGATGGGCAGATATTCTTCCTCCCTCACTGCTCTTTCCATTTAGATTCCATTTAACTCAACTTCCTTAGATCTTCCTACAGAAAGGGGGAGGAAGAGGATCTCTAAAATTATGTATATGGCAAAGAGATGTGGAGAAGGATAGCATGGAATAAGTTAAAGCAGGGATACCTGGGTACTGTGCACTTGACAAGGTGATATTGCTGAAACTTTAGGGTGCAATTTTACAACTAGACTAATGAGTGGTGAAGAAAGTAATCCTTCCCTCCTTTCCCCACAGCTTCCTCTGCTCCTTCTGTTTCAGCACTGACAGTTACCTGACACTGGGAAGACCCAGGGCAAGACACTCAAATGGCTCAATGAATCGAGTGCTCCCCAACAGAAGGGTGGCACTGCCAACAAGGCAAATTGTAATCTGCTGGTTTGGCCTCCTAAATCAGGGCAGGGTGGTCAGATTAGCATCGGTGCTGACACAAGGGAACAGGAGGTCAACAGGAGAGGAAAAATGGAAGAAAATGGGACTGCCACAGGCAGCTGTCAGGCTGAGTTGTGTAACCCAGTCACTTCAGATAAAACTGAGGTGACACCTTGCCTCACTTCTAACTCACTTTTCTCCCTTGATGCCTCTGACTAGCTTATTGTTCCTCTTGAGTTTCTGAAGATTTAGGCTAAATTTTGAGGTGATGTATTCAGAGGAAGATAAAAATGTAAATGACATCCTGCTGAGGCAGTCGGAGTCTAAGTTCATGTCTACAAGTGAGAGGAGGTCTAATGTGATAGAGGAAGACCTGATATAAATCTTCCTACATTTGCAGTTTCCTAGAACTATTTCCTTTTACAAATATTGGCAATGTTAGACACATTTAAGCAGAGAAATCATACTGCTGCCTTAAATGACACAGTTTTGATCAACCTCTTTAGGAAGCCTGATCTGATTCTGATCTTGATCCTGGGTTCCAGTTCACTTTGTCAGGCACTGTGATGATAGCCTAGTTTGGTCGTGTCCATATAAGCAAGCTGAAACCCCAAAAACCATCCAACTTACATTTAAAGCAAATAATGATTTTATTATTTTTGGCAAAAAAATTTATAGTTTATAACTCTTATCTGCAAGCTGCTCATACTGCACTAGGATCTGCTACTATATTAACCTTGTCAAACCACTTCTCCCTAATATATGTGTGAGAAATACCAAATGACAGAGGTGTCTTCACAGGAAATTATTCTGCAGTTTCATACTGTAATGGGGTGATTATTTCAGCAACTCACCTTGACCAGAGACAGGACATTCGACAAGGACTGCTGCAAATTCTATTCAGGTTTATTCAGCAGTAGGATCTATATCTATATGTCTTGATCCAAAAGCCCATTAAAGTGAATAGAAGGGCTTTGGAACAGGCTTAGAACTACCATTCTTTGAAGTAGTTTCCTGCTGCTTTTTTTTTTTGTAGCTGCTGGCTGTCATTTAAAAATGATGACTAAGGGAAAAAAGGAGACAACAGTCAAAAGAAGGAAAGGAATAAAAAGGAGGAGGCAAAGGCAGGAAGAGAAATTACAGCAGTAAAGGACAAAAGACATGATCCATAGAGGACAAAATACATGATCCATAAGATTTTATTTTGTTTCAATGTCTATGTATTAAGGTTTGTTTTTTTCTTTCTAGCTGTTTTGTTATTTGTAGATCATTAATTTTCAATACACTTAGTGATTTTTTTTTTTCCACAGATGGGGGGAAGATTATACAAATCTCAGGCTCAGAGTTTTTATAGGCTACCATACTTCAGTGATCCACTGTTAACACTCTCTTACAGTCTCCTTGTTAGACTACAAAGGAGTTCATCTTAGATTAGATATGAGAAAGACTTTCTTCTCTGAAAGGGTTCTCAGGCATTGGAAGGGGTTGGCCAGGGCAGTGGTGGAGTCCCCATCCCTGGAGGGATTGAAGAGTCATGTAGACATTGTGCTGAGGGACATGGGTTAGTCAGGGACTTGTCAGTGTGAGGTGAATGATTGGACTTGATGATCTTAAAGGTCTTTTCCAATCTAGGCAATTCTGTGATTCTGTGATCTAACCAAAGCAGCTGAAATTGGTTCTTCAACCCAAATCATCAGCTTTCTCCATTTACATTCTAACAAGTGTAGAATAATTACTGGAGGTAACTTAGAAATCAAAAACCAGCCTTGTTCACACATAAAGGAAAGGCATAATGTCGAAGAAGATGCCAGGGAAGAATGCAGTTGCTATGTGAAGAATCCTCGAGGCTGTCTCCTGGAGAGCCTGGTCTGCATATCCATACGGGGGGTAGGAAGGAGTGGAAATTCCTTTGCTAAGCCCAGTAATCACTGCAGAAGAGACACATGGGCACCAGGAAGTGGGTACGCTCTCTGTTTGCAACCCTGGGCCGACCATCTGGCATCTTTGAGACAAATGCTTTCCTTGTGTGAACCTTGAAACACCAAAACACACCTCTGGCTCAGAGACCACCACCCCTTCCCCCCCCGAGCCTATGCTCTAAATTTAGGGTAACTTACATCTTAAAAGGGAAATGGAAGAGTTTTTACCACTCACAATAAAGTATGACTGGAGTCACTCCGGCTCCACCTTGAAGCTAAAAATAATGTAAAAGTGGCCCAAAGAAAGGGGGATGTTTGGGACAACTCTCTCGCAGACCTCTGATCTCTGGGACCAGCTGACGGGCTGAGCCTCCCTTCCCCCCCATAGGGACGCCTTTGGGTAAGGTTTACACTTTCCCAAGGACTTTCTTGGAAACTTAGAAATCTCTAGAGAATTGTTTTACTAACTTAGTGCTTTTAGTGATTTGTAACCATAATGCTTGTACATAACTTCTGCAGACAGCAGATTATCACCAGCAATCCATACGAATTATTAAAGTGCCTTATTGGCTTATTGAATTGCTGCACCATTTCTCCCTGGGCACCACCTGGCAGGCCACGAGAGTCCATAGGTGGTGACTGGGTGGCAGGTGCTGGGCACTGTCGAGTGAATCCGGCATTAATGCACCTGGACTTGTAGTGCCACCTTAAACTGTGTCTGTCTGTAACCAGCCACACCATTTCCCCCCGGATGCTGCTAAATTCGGCAGGTTTAGCCGTGTGAGTCCATAAATCGAGGGTCTGCTGTTGTCAGACTCATAGTGCTGAACTGGGCATTTCTGAGGATCTAAGCCTAGCTGCCCCCAGCTCCTCTAATATCTGAGGATAAGCTGGAACGCAAGGGGGTTTGTTTCCTGCCAAATTGTTCTACCACCCCTTTTCATGCAACAACAAGTACCTTAATGTGAAAGTCTGTGTCCACAAGGATGTTTTCTGGCTTTAGGTCTTTGTGGACGAAGCCTTGCTCGTGCAGATAAAGCATTCCTTCTGTGATCTCCAGCACAAAACGCCCTTTCACTGACAAAGGCAGGGAGAGCTAAAATAAAGAACAGAAGTACCATCTATTTAAAAAATGCTACTACAACCATCAAATTAAAAAACAGTCTTTGAAAAGGTTTCTTTCTCACTTCCAAGAGTACCTCTGCTTAACCCAGGGTAAAAAAGATCCAAGGTCCTTCCTGGATCTAAATTTTTGCATTAAAGTAATTCTAGAGTCAGTGCATATTTACAAAAGCATTCTCCACATATCTCTACAAACACTCCTGTAACTCTGAACCTATAATTGCGGTCTGCCCCTCTGTGCTACGCAGGAAAGCCATAGCTGTTCTCTGTGGGCTCTTTAATACAGAAAAGAGAAGGGGAAACTGAAGATTCTGTTCTTTGGAGACAGCAGTAACATCCTGTCCCTTTCAAGCATCTTTTCACCCCTATGGAGGGCAATGGATGAAGCAATTCACTGCTCACTTTCTGTAGCACTTTCATCATGTTCCCCCGGTCCACATACTCCATCACAAGTGAGTAGTTTCCGTCTTCCAAAATTATACCTAGTAGCTTTACCACACGGTCGTGCTGCAGTCTGCGCATAATCCTGCCTTCTTCAAGGAGGGAAGCATTATACCTGTAAAACAGAAATTACACTGAACTTAGGTGCCAGGATAGAAAGAACACAGGGATAAAAATGCTGTTGATTCACAGTGAAACCCATGGCCAAAAATGCCAACATCCCTAGAGCCACTGTAGCTGAACCTTACCTTCAGCTTGTTTTGAATTAATACAGCTTTTTTATACTCCCCAAGTCTCAAATGCCTTGCACAGAGACTGTCTCCTCAGCCTGATTTTAAAGCCTGCTTTTCAGGAAGTGTGTAAGCATTCATTTTTGTAGGTGCACAGCTGGTTGTGTATGTCCAAATCCCTGAATTGGGGTGGGATCAGGACACAGAAGGGCTGAAAGAGCCTTTGGACAGAGAGGATCAAGACACACTCCACTACCTCTTATACAAGAAACTATACAGCTCTTTTTCCCGAAGGGCTGGTATTCATGTTCAAAATGGATTTGTTAGGGGAGATCCACTCACATCCTGGATGGTGATAACATTTACTGGTTTAGGATGAATTCAAAGCCTAATGCTTTACCTGGGCCTCAGTACAACCTAGCAATAGTCACAGGTACATAGCTGGGAGCTCACTAAGGGTGTTAAAGGACAATACCCATTATATTAAATAGTCTACATTTTGCTATTGCTCCTGTTCTAGTCATTGGACAAAAGGATGTAAGAATGCTGAGACTGTGTTGCTTGCTAATGCTCTCCTACCCTGTGACTTAAAAGGAAACTCCTTTCTCCCTCTGTTCCCCTAGTACCAGAGAAGAAAGCAGCTGTTTTGTTTGCATTATGCTCAGTTGTACATTTGCTTAAGACTTTTGGTTCAAGACTTGAAGGAATAACAAACTTGTGAGCCTGCGTAGTAAGAAGGTAAAAACACAAACCCAAAAACAAACCAGGCTTTTCCATTTTAACTGTGTTCAACCCAAACTGTCAGTACAGTTTGCAAACTACTAGAGTCTCTTACTTTGCCTTCCACTGGCAAAATAAAAACTCAATTAATTTATTTATTATAACCCAAACTAGAAGAACATGGGGTTTTGTCTCTCTCTAGTGGATGACTCATGGGAGAGTTTCAGGATTGTCATGGCTCTGAGGTAGTAGAGCTGCAATGTGACCTGAATCCACTGAAATCAAAAGCTAATTCAATCCTTGAATTAAATCAGTGGTTTTGGGTCACTCTTCTTTTTCTCAAGGGAGAGAGGGTTACGTTCTTGGTATTATACATGTGGCATTGGAGTCCTGCTGATAGCTCCTGTGTGTTTAGTTCCTAATGAACACCTCCGGTTGGAAAATTGTATTGAAAATTGATTGGCAAGCTTGAAAGTATCATGTGCTCACTGAGCTCCTGCATTTCCTTAAGTGTGCAAGAGTCCCCTTGATTCTTAACAATTCACAGTAGTGCTGATCTTGCAACAGAAAACAGGAACTTCACTGGAACAATGAGTTAAAACTAAAAAAGTTGGCTTGTGAGAGAAAAATATAAAAATTTGCAGGACAGCTGCCAGTATTACTTGTCTTAGAGAATCTCTTCCCCAGGATCCAAAGATCTGACATTATTCCACTTTATTTAGATCTATCTCCATTGAGTTTAGAGGATTCCTTAGACTAACTGAAAGATACAAATCGGAACTAAGATCTGTAACTTACTCAGTGCGCTGGGGTCCTGTATACACCTTTTTTAATACTACATATCCATGTTTCTTGTGAAAGCATAAAGAGATTGTTCCAAATCCTCCAGCATCTAATTGTTTTTTTTCAAGCAAATCCTGGGTGTTCATGTGGATGTCTTCCAGCGACATGTTTGCAGTCTTTGTGGCTTAGCAATTAAAAGAAAATCAAGTACCCTGATGCTTCTGTACCTGTAGGATAAAGGAGGAAAAAGAAGTGTCATTATCAAGCATTTAGCTGTTCCACTAAATAAGCATCTATGTGAGGAGTGGGACACAAGTGCATACTCTTGTGACCCATATAACAAAGGGCCTTGGTTTGAGACCAAAGATGCTATGGTTCTCATGGGATCAGACCTCAAGATCACAGTGATTTATTCTGTCAACCCATTACAGTTCTATTAAGTTAATGTAAAACCATTTCCTCACCTGAAAGGCACCATTTCAAAGGGCCACTATAAACAACAGCAGATTGGCTCATTTGGGTAATTAAGAGCTCTAAATAGTGTAGCAAAGGGATTCCCAAATTTTTCAGACCAACAAGTGACTGCTAACTCCAGTAAACTACTATGCACCTGTATCATCAAATCTCTAATTGAAAAGATTGCTTAATGTTGTTATGAACATCACCTGCAGCCTCATTACCACAGCCTCTTTCTGGAGCCTGGGAACTGAGGAGGTAGTGGAAGTGCCTGAAGCAAGTAGGTGTCTGAGGGAAGAGAGATGTTTATGTGCAGATTTGGAAACTGCCTGGTCAGTTCAATACTGACAAGCCAAAATAGGGAAGAGCAAACTTAATTTTAAAAAAAAACCAAAAACACAGGTTGTGCCTGTAGAAGACAGAAAGCAAGACCTTCCTCTTCCAAGTGTATGTGTACTCTGTGGGCTGATGCACATAGACAGGGAACAGCCAGCCGCTCCACACCTGGAGCAGTGCGCTGCCTTCAGAGTTTTCTTCTTTGGCTTTCCTGGTTCTGAAAGGACGCGGGTTTTGTTTTGCTGGAGTGCTTGCCTGCATTATGGGCACAGGCCCGAGGATACCGCTGTGTTCTGTTAGTAAGAAGGTAAGTTCCGCTATGCCTTGTAGTTGTTAGATGAGAGGAGACTGTTGTTATGATGTTTGTTGTTGTTTTTAAATTCCTTTATAGTTAATCAAATAGCTGAGTAACAAATGACTCAGCAGTGCCAGGAATACCCACTGCTGCTCTCAGGTGAGCGTTTGTCTCCCTGGAAGTGATTGGTTCTCTGGCTCTCCTGGGGTGATGCTACTGACTGTTGTGCAGATGGGGCGGGTGCCACATGTACAAAGGTCTGAATTCAGTTGTGAGACTTTAATGTGTCATGGACTAACATCTTGCTTCTTTATCTGGGGTCTCCCTTTCAAGAATAGGTTCAAAGTCACATACCTATGGTAATTTTTCCATGCTAACAGTAATTATGCATCTAGGCAGTAGTTATTCTTTTAAGAATTGTACTTGCTCTGCTTGTGAATGCAAATTAGATGTGTACTTTTGAATGCTGAATTTCTGAAGTTGCATTAATACTATTGGCAGCTTGGGGCTGCCATTCAGTACCTGATAACTTGACAAAAACCAGCCCTGCCTCAAACTGCAACAATACAGGACCTCATAGTACCTGTTCCTATCAAGCAGCATGTAACCACTGTAACCAGAAGGTTTGGGAATTCAGAAATTCTGAAGTCATGAGATAGCTGCTGAAATGAGCTGGATGACATTCCACAAAGGGAATTTTCTCCTAAGATGAGAGGGAACCTTCCTCCTTGCGCATGCTCTGCTATTAGGATGCTACTACTTTTTGTTGTTGTTGTTATTTATTGAGGTACTCTGAGTAAAAGCTCTTTGATCTTACGACTTATTTCAAATCCAAAGTTTTTTTGTAGGAAGGAAGGCAATCTCTAGCTGGGTTTTTAAGCAAAGACTGTGCATTTCAGTATACTGTTTAACATGAGGTACTGGTTGATGTTACCCAGAAATGTCAGATGATACAGAAATCAAGGGGGAAAGCTCAAAGGCTCGAGTTCATTCCAAGCTTACTGCTTTTTATTGAGATTCACAGTGATTCAGTGTATTCTCAGTACCTGTGATTCAGCACTGCAGACACCATGTATCTGTGCTCAAGAGAACAGAACCTTTGTAGTTTGGCTTGGCCTACCCTCACAGAAGCTATGCATACTTCTAGGGGTTAATTTGTGTTCTATGAGGTAGCCCTCATCTATACTTGGCTGATTGTAAAGCTATTTTTTTTCTAATACACTATTCTGATCGTCTGTGTTAGGGTGGGTTCACACTCAACAACTGCAAACATGTATTTTGAACACGGGTTACTAAAAGAGGATTTTTTCCCACCAATACACTTCGGTTTTCTTTGGAGAGGGAGAGAAGTGTAATAAGTGGGTTTGTGGTATTTTTAACACCATGGTTATGTTCATCCCTCTGACCCCCAAAGGGCACAAGGAATCATGACCTGGTCATTAGGTCATATGGGGTGTGATCACCACTCCAAAGTGGTTTGCTCCGTTTTAGTGATTTGTTACTGATCCGATTTGGCTCTTGTGCAGCCTGCAGGGTTAAGGGGGATTGCTGAGCCCATTAGCATGCTAACGTGAAACAAGGTCACATAGTAATTGCAGCCCTTTTGGTCTAATGATACTCGCAGCGCTTAAGTTCTTGAGAAGTGTTACAAGGGATAATTGGAGAAAGTGAACGAACAAGTTTGCAAGCACCAAAACTTGTGGCCGCTTAGTTACCAGTTGTGAAGGGAAGGGAATAACAAACGGGAACCAAAGGTGGTATATGGCTGATATGGGTAACAGGAGATACATGGAAGGGTCCCTGCAGCTGAAGACAGAAATACTTCATGTGTGGAAGATGTTTCAAACGCTGTCAGTGTGTCTCTATTCTGTATCTCATGACCCATTCCACCTAAACCATTCCCTTCTGCTAAGGTTTCTCAGCTGTGGCATCTTTCCACTGAAGAATGATTTATGGTTGTTTTTTGTTTGGTTTTTTTTTTCTTTTCTTTTGGAAACAGCAAAGAAAATACCTGCGTAAGATCAGAGAGGTTAGAGAAGGGATCCTGAGGGAACACGAGGCAGAGCCAAGACAGGGGAAAAGAAGTTGTGGCTGCTCCTCCCTGGAAGTGTTCAAGGCCAGGCTGGATGAGGCTTTGAGCAACCTGGTCTAGTGGAAGGTGTCCCTGCTGATGGCAGGGGGGTTGGAACTGGATGAGCTTTAAGGTCCCTTCCAACCCGAACCATTCCATGATTCTATGAAGCAAAGGTGTTTGTTTCACGGGACCGCAGCAGCGGGGCCTGCGGGTTCGTTTCGGTAGGGCCGGAGCAGAGGGAAGGGTGGGCAGGAGGGAGGTGGGTCTGTGCGGTGGCTCGCAGCAGTGCAGCTGTGTCCCAGCCCGTTCTGCTGCGGGACAGAAGTGGCCACCAAGACCTGTACTCTTGTAGGGCGATTAGAACGGGCCGTCTGACCGCGG
>NW_010304777.1:12508-18827 GCF_000700745.2 Antrostomus carolinensis | reverse complement strand
TTTTCCAATCCAGGAGATTCTGGGATTCTCCAAACACCATGGTCTCACCCAGCTTCCCAGCTGGCGGAAGGGGAGTCGCTGCTTTGCCGACCCGCAGAGTGCAAGAGCCGTGGCTAATTTGACATTTTCTGAAGTGGCTGGAGACCCTTGGGCAGCGGCGCTTCGGAGAGCAACGTGTTGCTGTATCTATTGTATTTCTAAGCTTGTTAGTTGATTAACCACACTCGAATGCTGGCAGACTCATTGTTTCGCTGAGTGGCTTCAATAAGAGTCGGGAACAATAAGATGCACACAGACAAAGGTTTTAATGGATAATTAATTGTTCCAGCGTGTAAAGTTTCTGTGTGAAGATCCTGGTGAATCAGAGTTTCCGATTTCCACCCGCTCAACAATGTGACTGAACAGTAACAGGGAAACCATGGACTGGATTGGAAATTGTTTTAAAAGAGAGTGACAGAATCTGGATGTGGGGAGTCAAGGTGTGAGGAAACCAAGGACGCTTCCCCTCTGCAGGGGTATGAGGAAACCAAGGACAGTGGCAGCTGAACATGCTGACACACACGCCTCACAGAATCCCAGAGTGGTGGGGTGGGAAGGGAGCTCTGGAGATCACCCAGTCCAACCCCCCTGCCCAAGCAGGGTCACCCAGAGCAGGTTGCACAGGGCTGCATCCAGGTGGGTTTGGAATCTCTCCAGAGAAGGAGACTCCACAGCCTCTCTGGGCAGCCTGTCCCAGGGCTCTGGCACCCTCACAGGAAAGAAGTTTCTCCTCGGGTTTAAGTGGATCTTCTGGTCTCCCAGTTTGTGCCCATTGCCCCTTGTCCTGTCACTGGGCACCACCAAAAAGAGCCCGGCCCCATCCATTTGGCCCCCACATTTCAGATTTCACATTCCCCATGGTTGTTCACAGAGCCCTGATCTTCACACTGAAATTCCTGCCTGTTCTGTTCCCATTTCTCTCCATTTTTTCCCGTTTCTCTCCATTTTCCCCATTTCTCTCCATTTTTCCTGTTTCTCTCCATTTTCTGGTCGTGCTTTGACACCTCACAGAGGCACATGGTGAGCGCTGGTCCAGCCGCCCAGCTCACCCGCACATGTAACGGTGCAGCTCTGAGTGACCGTGTGCACACACATGCTCACACACACGTGCTCACACACACGTTAACGGCAGACACATGCTAAGCACACACACGCACACGCATGTTAATGGCTTTTCTCTGCCTCCCCATCTCGTTTCTAAGCTGTGCTTGGAGATGAGCTGCTCACAGCCCAGGCGGGTATGGAGCAGACTCCAGTGGAGCCCCCGTGTAAGGGTGGATTACTTGAGAGAGAACAGACAGACGTGTCCTTGTCATCCCAGGTTAATTTGACTATAGATTAATGCTGTAGCTGTTGATTGTTATGGAAATCCCCCCATTTAGCTCCTTCCTAAGGCATTGACAGTTCTAGCCTTGAATTCGGAGCAGGGGTGGAACTTGTTAATGGATTTCATTTTCCTGCAGGAAGCCAAAGCATTTAAAGAGAGCGGGGAGCGCAGATTTGCTGACTTTCTGGAAGTGTTCCAGCCTGTATTGAGTCAGCGCGGACATTTAATCCCTTGTTCAGATGCAAAGTGATGCAGAGAGCCATGTTGGTCTTGTCTCCCTAGGAAAAAAGGAGGGATTTAGGCTTGGGGAGGAAGCGTTCATGGGGTTGTTTCCTCTCAAAACCTCTCCTGGCCTGGGCACTGAGTGTCTCGGGCACAGCCCCGCGTGTCACCGTGACTGCGGTGGGGACCTTTCTGCCAAGGTTGGTTGATTGATGCCGACTGGGGGACTGTAGCTGCTGCCATCCCTCTGCTTTCTTGTCAACTTGTAGTTGCCGTGGTTGTTTGCTCGCTTTCCCCTGGGCAGGTGGGAACACTCCAGGTCCCAGCAGCGCAGCTCAGCCACGCTGCTCTCTCCCTTTATAGCATCCCTCCTCTTTCATCGCTTTGTCACTGTCCCCCTGAGGACCAGGAAATTACCCAACTGCTCCTGAGCAAACCCAGGATCTCTCCGTACATCCCTACCCCAATGAATTATTTAGGTTTCAGATGGTGACTCATGGGGCAGCAGACACACACTCTCCAAGCCCCTGAGCGATGACGGGCTCTGAGGCATCACACAGGGAGCGGGGGATCACTGGGGCACAGCCCCCCTCATTCAAGGTTTATTTTACAGGTATTTCTGCTCTGTTTAATGCCAGTGCCATCTCCCCCTTCCACTCCTGCTCCCTCTCCCTGGGAGGGATAATTATTCCTTGCAACATCATCCCAGGAGCAGAAAGTTGCTCTTTGACACTTGCAGCATTACTTTTCCTGCCTACTGGGGAAGTTCAGGGATATTTCATCACGGACCAAAAGGTCGCTGTTGCCTGCAAGAAGTGATGAAATCCCACCACCTCTCCCCACCCCATTTTACAGCAGCAAAACAAACAAACCAGACATGAAGCCACAAGAAGTGACATGGGGTTTTTTTGGGGGGGTTTCACAGCACAGGTGGTAATTTTCAGAGCTGACACATTTTAATACAGCCCTTGGTGGGGATCAGAGCGGTGGTGGGAAGGGGCTGAGAGCCCACAAGAGCAAAGAGCAATCAGGGTTTCTCAGAAGTTGCTGAAATACTCCGTCTTTGAGGGAAGCCTGCTGTAAATTCGAATTTACAGAAGCAAGGACTGTGTTTTACAGCAATTTCATACATTCCCAGCATACAGGATACCTGATCTCCATGGCAGCTTTGGGATGCTCCTGCAGCACACATGGTGCATAGTAATGATGCTGATGAATTCTCCCTGCCCTAATTGGTCCCGGTCCCAGGGACCCAAGTGTCCCCAGTGTCCCAAGCCCTGCTCAGAGCTGTCAAACGGGCTCTTCCCTGGGAACCCGGGTTCCTCTGCCCCATGGTTGGTGGGGGGGAGGTTGCTGTGGAGATGCCTTGGGGGGGTCCCACACATTGGAGCCTGACTTCAGGTGGAGGAGTAAGCAGCAGATGAGAATCCGGAGAAACAAAGCTGCTCTTCTCATGCAAATATCTCTGGTGGTGACGGAATGGAGGGGGGGAAACACAGGGGCTCCTACAGCCCATAGAGATGCTGGATTGTTTCTAATTAATTAGCATGGGTTTCAAAGCTTTCCACCAGGCGTCAGCAGCTTTTTAAGGGCAGTTTGCCAAAGAGCATTTACATGGAAATGCCCCCGAGATACAGTAAATTCTTTGCAGGGTCTCACTGGAAGGTAGATTCTTCCCAGGGGAAACCAGCCCCCGTGTCCTTGTTTAATTTCTGGGTTTGTTTGGATCTTGGATCTGGGGGATTATTGTGTGATCCACTGTGGGGCTGGTGTTCCCAACAGGCAGCCCATCTCCTGTGGCTGCTGCTCTGCAGCCCCAGGTCCTCCTGCCATGGGGATGCAGGACGGGGATGCAGGATGGAGATGAAGGATGGAGATGCAGTCTGGGGATGAAGGACAGGGATGCAGGATGGAGATGAAGGATGGGGATGCAGTATGGGTCGCTGCTGCTCACTTCCACCCACCCATAACCACATGCTGCCACTGCCTGGGTAGCTCCGATGCATGGGCACAGGCACACAGCGGCTTTCCAGTGGAGCAAAATGCTCCTGCCCTTGTTGCAAAGTGCTTGTGTTGCACGTTTGTCTCTCTAAGAAGGTGATGGTGTCACCTACTGATGTCCCTCAGACCTCCTCAGGGGCTCACCGGGGCTGCAGTGCATCATTGTCCTGAAAGCAAATGTGTTTGAAACTGCAAGTTTTAAGAGCATTGCTGTCCCAGGCTCATCTTCTCCCCCAGTGATGCAGAGGGAGCAAACACCAGGAGAGGAGAGGTGGTGGCTCTGCTCTTTGGCCCATGCACACAGAGCGAAGGAGCTCTCACTCTGGGCTGAGTGGATGGATGCCTTTGTCACCTGCTATGTCTAATTTGCCTACAATCACTCTGACACAGAATGTATGAAGTCATCTGAAATGCAAAGAGAGGTCCCAGATGAGACTGGAGCGGCACAGCATGGATGTCACAAGCAGAGAGCCCAGGGGACAGTGCAGGTCACGGGTGGCTGAGGGTTTGCAGGAGCGTGGGTGTGCTGGTGCAATTTGGCAGGTCAGCCATGAGGAGATTTCCCGAAGATTTACAGCCTGAAGCCACACACCCAGATTTGATAGTCCAGATTATCAAAACCAGGTCCCTAAATCAGCATCTGGAGACACAAGTAGCCTGATGGTCAGAAGCCATGAGGACCCGGCAGCACCATCCCACTGCTCCTGCACTCGGATGCAGATCCAGGCAGATCCCTTCCCATAGGCAGCTCTGAACTGCCTGGACAGTGACCACAGGTCCTGACCCTCACCTCAGGGATGGCCAGGCTGGACAATTCCATTAGACTAAGATCATTCTGGAGTCTGACTTTGCCCTTGGCACTTTCTTTTCCAACCATGTGGCAATTCAAATATTCCTTTCCAAAAAGGATTAGAGCTCCCCAAGCTGAAGGTCCCACTGATATCCTGAAACCGAACCGCTGTACCCGACTGGAACGGGCACATTTTCCTAGACAAAGGCAGTTGCGATTTTGCTACTTTCACCAAGGACAGGGAATTTCACATGGGTGCCTTGTGCACGCATGCGTTTGGGAGATTTTCATGGCCCTGTGATTTATGCTGGGGCCTGAGTTATAACTCACATTTCTGTTTAAAAGCTAAACACTCTAATAGTGGTGGCTATTACTGTCATCACGTACCAGCCGCACTTCTGAGATTCAATCTAGCCAAAGCTGGCCTACGTGATATTAGCTGTGTATTTGTCTGCCTGATGGAGCTGCCTTTATTTTTTCTCTTTCATATATTGCTGTCTCAAGGACTGTTTTCCAAGCAACAATTCATGTCTCCTTCAGTCATCAGTGAAAACAATCAAGCTCCATTTTATTTTTGGCAGAAATCGAATGCTAAATGAGATGTCGGAATCATAAACAAGAGTGATGTAGACAAACCGGAGGGAATTCAGAGAAGAACAGCGTGGATGATGAAGGGGCAGGAGGGACTGACTGATGGGGAAAGATTAAAGGGAGTAAATACTTAGAGCCTGGCTACGAAAAGACTAATGGGGAAGGTAATCGCTGTCTAGGAATATCCGAGAGGTGTAAACACTGACGAGGAACAAGTATCATTCAGAATGGACCAAAAGCACTGGAGCTGTGAATAAAGGTGATGAAACTCAGTGAAGGCAAATCCAGCCTCAACACAGGCACAGATTTTCTCTATTTCTGCCGACCCAGAGTGCCACAGACCTTCCCAAGGAAAGTGGGATAAACACTGTTGCTCGAGTGCTTTGAGCCTGCAGAGGAGAACATCCCTTCAATAAATAATTGGCACTGGAACGCTTTCAGCTCTGTTCTCTCTCCCTGTAACTAGCCGGGATGAATGAATAATCCATGATGGATGGCTCACTCAAAGAGTCTCGCTGCTGACACTGCCCGTGCTTTGCTGGTGAATGGATCACGCTTTCTTTCAATTCATCTAACACTTGAGGTTACCTGATTCATTTGGTTTTTGGTGAGTGGTTTTACCTGTGGCCTGACCACCTGCAGAGAGCTGCCAGGGCTCGGTGTGCAGCCCCAGGAGCCTGGGGGTCCTGTAAAACCTCCCCCCGCTCTGAACTTCGATGTACACAACTCCTCTGACCAGGAGGTTTGGCTCTGTCGGGGAGAGAATTGTTTAAGGAAGGAGAGTAAACGAACAGGAACAGAATATCTTACAAAATGAAAGAGTTTTTCCTTCTGGGTGATGCTGACCCTGCTGAGCGAGGGGAGGGGGGAAACCCCAAACAACCAAGGTGCTGGTTAGAGAGCGGAATTGCTTCCTTGCTCTCAGCACCGGCAGAGACACGTGGCTCTGGGTTTGTGGGTACGGCAATGTCCTGCTCAGACCCCTGCAAACGGTCTCCAGTGAGGAGTCTGGTTCTCCATCCTCCTTTGTGAGGAAGTCACTCCCCACCCACACGGGCTGCATGTGATGGCCCCTCATTTTCCAAGTCACTGGAAGCGAATAATTGGATGTCAGCACAGTTTCCATCCCTGGCTCTGTAACGAGCTCGTGGGTCCTTCTCTGCCTTGCTTGCTCAGTTCTCTGCCAGGACTCTGGAAGTGAGTCTTGGAGAAACACCATATCTGAGCTCAATTAACCAGTGTCCCATAAAAGTACTGACTGCTTTGATTGCCCAGTAAAGCATGCAAGGTGTGTAAAACCAATTGTAACAGCAAGAGGTGGAGGAGCATGGCTGGCCCCCAGACGTGGC
>NW_010304777.1:2220-12479 GCF_000700745.2 Antrostomus carolinensis | reverse complement strand
CAGGCCCCCCCAGCCACAACAGGAAACAAATCTGGACAGAGCAGATTAAAGTTTAAATTTGGCTACAGTCCCACAGATTTTTCCTCTCAGGCTTTGGTTAGTGCAGCTAATTAAACTGCAGGAGCTGGGGAACAATTAGCGCCTGCTGTCTGAGCACAGCCCTCTTTGGGGTGAGGCTGACGCTGTTGGGAACATCTCAGCAACACCACGGAACAATTTGGGATGGGAAGTGAAGAAGAACTTGTTGTCCTAAGGCAGGATGGAGCTAGGAGGTAGGATGCAACATACTGCTGTGGACTTGCATGTGACCACAGTGGTCATCACCTCAGCTTTGCCTTTGAAAAATGGTGCTTTGGCTGCTCAGTGGCCTCTGCTGCCCTGCTGGGCACTGGCTTGGTGATCAGTCAGGAGACGGACAGCAACCCAGTGTCATCAGCGGTGTCCCTTTGGTGCTCCTGTCCCTCTGAGCACTGTCCCCAGTGTCTCTGGAGCTGGTGGGGCCAGGCAGCCTGGCTGGTGGGCAGGAGACCCCATGGCTGATGCCAGCTCCCTCCTCCCCGCACCTTCACCCCACTTTGCTCCTCTGCTCCATCTCCTCTTCACTGAAAGAGAAAGGCAGGGGCGGGGGGGAGGCAGGGTCTAAGCTCAGGAATGACTTTGAGCCAGGCACTAAAACATCCAGGAGAAACACTTGTCTAGGGCTTTTCACTAGACCATGGCAAAGGAAACCGAAAGCTGCTGAGCTGTGGAGAGGCGCTGCTTCGGAGAGGACAGGTCGTGATCTACTGTCCCGAACGCAGCTGTAAATCTGGAGCAGCGTGTCTGGAGGGAGTGTAGGTCACTGGGATTTACTGCAGCGTGACAGGGAGCGGGACGCTGCCCCAGCACCCCATGAGCTGAACCCCCAAGGTCAACCCCCTCCTGGCAAAACAGGAGGGTTTCCAGCAAAGCTGCCAGCAGCAGAAGTCCCCCGTCCTCTGCCCCTGTGATGCCTCTCCCAGAACACAGGGATGCAGAGGGGAGGTCTGTCCCCTGAAGGAAGGCCAGTGCCAACCTCAGCTCCCCTTGTGCCAGGAGCTCCTGGGTTTAAGGTCTGAGTGGGGACGTTCGGTCCCTTGGCAGAGTGCCAGCTCTTTGGATAATTTCAGAATTTGGCAATGGGCTGGTTACCTGGCACTGCTGGTCAGCAGCCAGCCAAAAACCCTGTGCCAAATAAACACCAGCCAGGATCCACCTGGAGTCCTGCTAAGATGTACAGGGACCTTCTGGACCAGTTGCTCCAGACAGTGACACTGGCAAGTCAACGTTGGTGTCACGATGAATGGAAGGGGGGGGAATCATGGATCTTCTCAGGGATGCACATGTGGTGCCAGCAGAGCTGCCCCACCACCCCAGCTTGGCTCCATGGGAGGCACATCAGCCACAGTGACAGGACCAAGGGGACAACCACCACCTCTGTCACCTGTACTGCCATGGGGACACCCGTGTGCCCACTGTGATGCTGCTGCAAACACAGAGCTGTGTTCCTAATGGCACAGGGCACTGCAGAGCCGTGCCAGGGTGTGAGAGGACAGACCAGCGCTGCCCTTGGACCAGAAGCAGATATTGTCTTTCCTTTATCAGTCAGGGTTTGGTTTGTTTTTTTTTCATAGAATCATAGAATCCCAGACTGGTTTGGGTGGGAAGGGACCTTAAAGATCATCCAGTTCCAACCCCCCTGCCATCAGCAGGGACACCTTCCACTAGACCAGGTTGCTCAAAGCCTCATCCAACCTGGCCTTCAACACTTCCAGGGAGGAGCAGCCACAGCTTCTCTGGCCAACCTGGGACACTGTCTCACCACCCTCACACCAAACAATTTCTTCCTCACATCTCAGCTCCATCTCCCCTCTCTCAGTTTAAAACCATTTCCCCTTGTCCTATCACCCTCTGCCCATGTCAAAAGTCCCTCCCCAGCCTTCCTGGAGCCCCTTCAGGTACTGGAAATTTGTTTTCATGACAGATTGAGATTTATTTTCATGACAAATGGTTTTGTGCTGGAAACAAGTTTGGTTTAATGAAGAAACAAATCACCATCAAGGTTTCCCTGCAGAGTCCCTCATTCCCTCTGACCCTATTTAAATATGAGGATGTGAAGAGGACGCTTCAGGATGATCCTGCTCCTTTCATTTGTGCTGGTGGGGAATGTTGCCCTATTGCTCCTCAGTCATCCCCCTGCCCTAGCAGTGGTCTGGGGTGGCCAAAGTTGCCCCCCTCTGGCCCTAAAAAACAGAGACAAGAAGCCCTGGGAGCCCTGGGGGGCTGAACCACCCAACGCATTGGTGGTCTCCAAACACCAGCCTTTCCTCTCCGCCTGTGCTTCCCCCAGCTCAGGGCTTTGGGACGTGGTGCTGGGCACCCAGCTCCTGCACTTAGGATGCAGCAACATGGGATGGCCGTGGAGGTGACAGCCCCTTCGTCACCTTCCCCTGAGCCCCAAAGCCAGCGGGATGTCCCCAGGAAGGGAGGAGGCTCCGGTGCTGCCGGTCCTGCCATGGACTGGCCCAGGCTGCTCGATGTGGAAACCCAGAACAACACAAATGGGAAACACATTGGGGATTAGTGGGAGAGATAATAACAACAGACAGGGCCAGCCTGGCCTTGATTACTGCAGAATCACAGCAATCGCTGCTGTTTATAACCCCAGCAGAAGCAATTCGGGGGTTATTGTATTTTCTTCTTGATTGTGTTTTGAGTTTTTACCTTCTCTATTGTGGAGCGAAAGGGACCTTGACATGTAGTTTAGGATCAAATCTGGACCTGGGAGGGAACTGCTGTAATCTGATTACACGGGGAGCGTCCCCCAGATCTGATGTGTGTAACTGCTTTAATTGCACTTGGCTTGTCCTAAAACTTTATTCATTTATTTTTATTAAACAAAGAGAAATAGTTCAGTCCAATGTATCTGGATTATTAGTGAGGTTAGGGCCTTGGTCCTGCTGTTACCCTGGGAGTGTCTGATAGCAGAGGGCACTGTGAGTAACCCATCCTCAGGTACAGCAGTGATTTCTCCCAGGTGGTAACCGTGGGTGGACAACTGGGGCAATAAAACCAGTCAGGTGATACTGGAGATGAACAGGCAGCTGCACTCCAGTTGGATGTGGGAGCTGGTGAGGGATGTTGTGCCCAGGGGTGGCTCTGCACAGCCACAGTAGGCTCAGCTCTGGCTGCAGGGATGCTGCGGGAAGATGTGACAGATGGGTCCCATCCCTCTGCCTTGTGCATCCGCCCCGTCCCCTGCGCTGGCCCTGCACGTCTGTGCAGGCTCCTGTCCCCAGGCTCCTCTGGGAGATGCTCACCATCGCTCAGGGAATGTGCTGATTTCTCAAAGGGGCTAAAAACCCTCCAAGCAATTAAGGCAGCTCCCAGCCAGGCTGGTGCTCGGTGCAGAGTGAGCCGGTCAAGTGGCTCCTCAGGGGCAGAGGCGGCGTCTGCTGCGCTGCGGGGTGTGGGCACCGATGCTCGGCCGTCTGCTGAAGGCTCTTCCATTCGGGGAGCTGGCAGGGAGCCGGAGGGGATGGCTGAGGCTGCCAGCTGGGCTGGCAATCCCTGACACAGCTGTGGCACTTGAGAACATACCAGAGTACAGCAAGGCATTGAGGGTAGGGGGATTGCATCATTCTGGTTGCAAGATGGTTGTCTTCATGGAAAGGAAGAGATGTTGAGTGCTGTCCTTCAGGAAGAAACAGCCATTAGCTGTGCACAGGGGTCAGGGGCTTTTTTCAAGGGCACATAGTGATAGAACAAGGGGCAATGGTTATTAAACTGCATGAGAGTGGATTTAGACAAGATGGGAGGAAGAAATTCTTTGGTGTGAGGGTGGTGAGACCCTGGCCCAGGTTGCCCAAGGAAGCTGTGGCTGCTCCTTCCTAAAAGTGTTGAAGGCCAGACTGGATGAGGCTTTGAGCAACCTGGTCTAGTGGAAGGTGTCCCTGCTGATGGCAGGGGGGTTGGAACTGGATGAGCTTTAAGGTCCCTTCCAACCCAAACCAGGCTGGGATTCTATCAGGCTGAAAGAAGAGGTCCCTCTGGTCTCTAGCAGGAGTTCAGCCTCAGAAGCAGACTCTCCTCCTTGCCTCTCCAAACATCCCTTTTGTCCCTCTCAATCTATTTTATTTTTCTGTTCATTCATCTCTACATTCTTCTCCCCACCTCCCTGCCTGTCAAATTTCGCTCTCCCTTCATACCTGGAAAGACTGAATTAGAGGGTTTTGAGAACCACTTGCAAAGACAGCCATCACCTATTGTTTTTCCAATGGCATATGGTGATAATAACAGTGCAGCAGCCCCAGACCTCCTGGCTTCAATTACTTTACAGGATCAGCTAATCCCAGTTAAAATTACCTATGTAACTGAAGAATAATTGCAAACCAGGCTCTCTCCTGGACTCTGGTTTTCTGAAAAATCGTTACTGAGTTGCTCCCTGTGCCAAGGCTGCAGAGGGATCAGTGGATGAGTAACAGGCGCTGGGAGATGCTGTCCGAGACAATCGGTTTCTTTTCCTTTGCAAAGCAAACTCCAAACAGATGGGAACTTTTTTTTCCCTTGGAGTGGAGGCGATTGAAGTGATGGAGGGAAGAGGAGATGTTTCACAAGACTGTTTGCCTGGATAAAGCTCCAAGGATCGAACTTGTCCCAGGATTGTCCCATAGAATCATAGAATCATTTGGTTGGAAAAGACCTTTGAGATCATTAAGTCCAACCGTACCTGTCCACTGTTAAACCAGATCTCTGACCGCCTCATCTACATGACTCTTCAATCCCTCCAGGGATGGGGACTCCACCACTGCCCTGGGCAACCCCTTCCAATGCCTCAGAACCCTTTCAGCAAAGAAATTCTTCCTCACATCCCATCTCAACTGCCCTGGCCACAACTTAAGGCCGTTTCCTCATGTTCTATCAGAGGCAGAGGTTTCTCAAGAGAGTTCTGCTGCTGCCATCCTGTCATAAGGAGGCTTGGAGTCATGTCCCCCATGTGCCACCACATCCATCCCATGGGACAGAACCAGAGCAGAGCCACACATCCAAGTAAACACCACAGGAGGCTTCAGGTGGGATGGGGGATTGGTTTTGTCTGTCATCAATTTAATCTCCCTTGGTTGTTCTCAGCCATGACAGGAACAGGAGGAGAAATTAATTGAAACATAAATAAGTAGAGGCAGCCCACTCCCGTACCTGACCTGGAGAGGACTGGGTCTGATACCCCCAGAGATCTCCTCTTGCTGGAATCTCCCTGGGCTTTGCATCTCAGGACATCTCTGGCACTTCCTCTGGGTGAATCCACCGGTTATCATGATGAGACATGATTCTTCTTGAGATGGCAGATAGATCTCTCCCGAAGCGCAGAGCTGTGTTCTGGTTTGATTGCTTTTACCCTCATAGTAACTTTCATGGCAGTTCCTGCAAATTGTTCCTCTTAAATCTAAAATTTCCTGGGTTTAACCCAGCTCTCGAAGAGGTCACCTCCTCATCATCCAGCCCTGCTGCCAGCTTTGCCCTGGCACTTGCCATCCTGTATTATTTCACCACCTGCCTCTGACGAGCAGATGTGTTTTCCCTGGCAGATTTGTTGTAGGCCTTGATGAAGGATCAGACAGACACTGACGGCTCAAAGACTCAATAAACTTTATTAACTTCTTGACAGGCCTAACACACTCCTTGCAAGGTTCTGCTATAGCCCCAGGTTTCAGGCTTTGCTTGGTGCAGAAAACCCTGGTCTTGGCGCTGTTTGGTGAAGCTTGTCAACAACTTCAGATCAGATCTCTAAAACATATATATAAATAAATATGAGTCAGGTATATTCCAAGAGATATCATCTGGTCAGGTACTGCCAAGAATAGCAGGAGTTTAATCCTAAATACACACATAATTCTCCCAGGTGCTGCTGTGGTGCAGGTCTGGGTACCCTCTGCCCTCCCAGCCCAGAGATGGGAACATCTCGGTGCCTATGAGCCTGTCCCTGTGTGGATGGTCACGTTCTTCAGCCAGAAAATCAGCTCTACCAACCAGTCCTCATTGGGAGGGCATGGCAGCAAAACCTGAGGCTGTTCCAAGAACAGTGACAAGCAGCAGAGCCTGGACAGCAGCATCCCCGCAGCTCCACCTTCCCTCTGGGCTCCTCGGCTCCACTTCTTTTGGTTTTGCAGCCCAGGGTCTCTGGAACATCCTCAGTGTCACCTGTCTCTGGGGCATCACAGCCCATGTTGTGTCCTGTCTCCTTCTCCAGGGCAGTCTGCACGGTGTTAAAGTGCTCTGAAGGGGGTCCCACTGCTGACACGGGACATTTTCTGGGCTGGGTCCTGGTTTGGTCAGCAAACAGCATCCAGTCCCTTTGTCACCGATGTTGTAACGCAAGAGGAAAGTGTCTCTGCCCTTCTGCCCATGATGGGCTCTCTCCCTGGTGAGATGCACACTTCTCCCCCCAAGACAAGGGGAGAGGGGACAGGGGAACTGTCCAAGCAATTTACCTAATTAAAACAAGGGTTATCACTGCATAGCACAAGCACACTCAAAATGTAAAGAGCAGCAACCCAATGAACAGCCTCTAACTGCACGGCAGCTTAAATAAAGGTTTGTGTCAACCGGAGTTAGCCAAAAACTTTTGCAAAGAAAGATAAAAACGGGAAAATAGTGGCATGATCAATGTTGCTATTTGGTCCTCCTCAAATTGTTTTTCTTCTGTAAGTGTAGCCCAGCATTTCTGTTCCCATTATTACTTCCCCTATTTTTCAGTCTGGTTTATGAAAGCTATTGATCCATCAGATGCTTGAAGATCCTGCTTCCCTGGCTGGGATGTCTCATCTGAGGCCATTACAGACTCTGCACACTGCAGTGAGTTGGGATCAATATCACCCTCGGAACACTCACACGCTAGCTGGAGTGTAACTTAATTGATATGTTGGTGAGGAGACACTCGGGGACACACGAGCCGTGTATCCGAGGGATGGGAGAGCGCGGGGCCGCCGGGCTGGATCGCTTTGCCAAGCGCGATTCCAACCGCCAGTATCCGGCTCGTGGCTGCCCGACTCGCCTTAATGAGGTTTGATTTGCTTCTTAGCAGCAGATAAATAATTGTACAAGGCCTGGAGCTTGCTCAGAGGAAGGATGAGGGGGAAAGCAGAGTAATTTTCTGATTTCCAGTTGTAAACTTGTGATGTTCTTCTGGGAGAGGGGGGAGGCTGCGTCTCTGCTGGGGGCAGAGGTCCCAGTACCCATCACCCCATAACTAAGGTGTGCGGGTAATTGTAGGCAGGGACAGAAGGGATTTAGAAGGGATTTAGAAGATTTTCACAAGTTATCTGGTATGGATTTACATGAGTTTGTTCTAAACTCAAACCCCAGCATCTCTTAGCTAATTGTGGGATGTGCTTTTGGGTCTGAACAAGCTGCAGCCAGAGCTTTTACAGTGTAGGGGCTGTGTCTCCACCTGGTCAGGGTTGGGTCCCAGTCTTCATGCTTTAATTATTTTGTACATGTGGAATAATTTGTCAAGAGATGGTATACGGCTCCTCTCCAAGTCCTGGACCACTCTTGCACAGGTGAGCAGCTTTTCTCCCTTCCCTGCCCATCTTCAGGTGCTCAGGACTTGTTGATGTTCTTACAGACATTTCCCGTGAATCTCTAGATTTTAAGTTGAAAAAAGAAATGACTTATGCACTGTCCCTTCCTGCCATCAGCAGGCACATGTTCTTGGCCAGGACTTTGGAACAAAAAAAGCCAGATTCACCTAGAAAATACATCTGAGGTTGCCACTTGGTCCCTCTGCACTGGGACACAAGACTGCGAGGTTCTTCATTTCAGATGGAGATTGACAGTCCTATCCGAGTCAGTGTGAGGAGAAAAGTGGATGCTAATCTACTTTTGTTTTGGAATTAATATTAATTCCAAGCAGATGAGGCCAAGGAAGCCATGCACTGGGATTATTTGCACAGAAGACTGAAGGCTGGGAGACATGGAGACATCGTTGGGCTTGAATTCCCTTTGCTGACATTGTCACTGGTTGGTCAAACAGAGGCAAGATAAATCTATGGCTCTGTCAGGCTTGTGGTACCTGGGAGAGCTGATGGGCACCTTGGAAGGATAGGAGAAAGGGATTGCTTTGCCTGGAAGAGCCATGAGGAGCTCAGGAAGGCAGGTGCCTCCCCCCTGCCCCAGGATTTAGGAAACTGGTGGCATTTCAGACAGAAACGGTCTCTGCTCTGCAGCGTCGAGCTGGTGCTCAGAGGAGCATGGTGTCAATATGAAGGCAGAGAGCTGGAATAACTCATCCAGCCCTTGGCAGCTCCTTGCTGGCACGGAGGAGATAGTGTGTTTTTTGCCTGTGGACTGGCAATCCTCTGCTCGCTGCTGGGGATTTCTGATGGGGTCCCCCTCATTCTGCTCCCAGCCTTTCAAACCAGCGGTGTCCTTTTGTTTGCAGAGAAAGACAAGTGGCTCTGGAGAGAATGTACATTTGTAAGGATTTTTATCATCCTATTGTGTGTGCTCAGGGAGCCAGCAGGAAAAGTTGAAGAGTTTATGGAATTATGTTTTCAAGAGGATAAATGCCAAGTGGTGGCACCATATTCAGTCTCTGCCTAGAGGAAAGGGGAGGGGGGTCAAGGCAGGGACCCCTCTCTCATCCTTTCTACAGAAGTTATTTGAGATCTCAGTGGGTTTAGAGGGGGAGAGAAAAGGACAGACCGATCTTTACTGCAGATTGTGTTGGTAGACTCGTCCTTGCTGCTACAGGCAAGCAGTGATATGAGCACAGCCATTAGCAAATAGAGCAGGGAAAGGGAGCTCAGGAAGCCCCAGGTACGGCTCCTCCAGCAACAGGAGCTCATGGCACAGAGGATCCACATGACAAGTATGTCAAATTAATTTCTTATTCTCTCTTCCACTTGCACACATAATACATCTATTGAACATTTACATGTACGTATGTACAAGTGCTCCATCATGCTGGCAGCCCCACAGCAGCTGGTGCCTCCAGAGGCTCCCAGGCCTGGGACAGAATCCCAGAATGGCCTGGATGGGAAAAGCCCTTTAAGCTCATCGAGTCCAACCATGAACCCTACACTGACCAGTCCCCAACTAACCCATGTCCCTCAGCACTGTGTCTACATGATTCTTCAATCCCTCCAGGGATGGGGACTCCACCACTGCCCTGGGCAACCCCTTCCAATACCTCAGAACCCTTGCAGCAAAGAAATTCTTCCCCAGATCCCATCTCAGCTGCCCTAACGCTGAGCTGTGCCTGTGGGCAGCGGGTGCTTTGTCTCCAGCAGCCCCAGGGGACACAGCCAGGCTGCACGGGCACAGGCTGCCGTGACGGTCCAGTTGGCTTTGGGTTGCTCTTCCCCACATCCTCAGGTTTGGGATGCTTCATAAAAATATCCAAAGCCAAACCAAAGGTCTAATGCATTTTTGGCTGGAGTAAAAATCATTATCCCCCGTTCAGCCCGGCTTCTGAAGTCAGTAGCTTGTAACAGCTGCCGGAGGAATTAGTTCCAAATGCGGGAAGCTGCACAGGCAGAGGATGGAGATTTGCTCACCCAAACCACAGCTCTACCCACCCACCAAAGCAGCGAGAGGAACCCCCTTGCACAGAGAGGGTGTCCTGGTCTGGGCTGGAGCTGGCAGCACCCCAGAGCAGAAGCATCTATCAGCAGGGTCTGAGCCGATGTGGGGCAGGGGCTGGGCTAATCCCCCTCTCTCAGACCTTGCTGGGTGCCTGCCTGACATCCCTACCTCAGATAATCGAAAACGAATGTCAGATTTTATCCACAAATACAAGAGCATACTTGCAGAAAGCATAATGTGATTCCATTATTTAAAAAAGGGGGAAAAGTGGGGGGAAAAAAGGCTTTTAAAGCACAGCCTGCCCTGGTAGGAGAGCACCGTAACACACTCAGGGCCCCTCGAAGGGCGATGCTGATGCACGTGGGGGAGGCAGACCCTGACAGGACACCCACCCAGCCAAGGGCAGCAGCAGTGCCCAGGCTGGTGTGTGCGTGTGCCCTGGCACAGCCGGACCCTGCAGCCCGTGTTTGATATTCTCACTGCTCAGGGACCAGCCATCAGCCCAGGTACTGGGGTTTTTTCAGTGTTTTGAATGACATCAGTAACACTGAAAGCTATTCATAGACAATTTTCAGTCTGAAACCAAGCAGAATTATTCTATTAAACAGGTTACTATGAATAATTCAATCAAGCTCCAGAGGTGAAGGTGGCATCTA
>NW_010304777.1:0-2208 GCF_000700745.2 Antrostomus carolinensis | reverse complement strand
TTTGCTAAAGGGGCAAAAGGTTGAGCAGTGATGGGAGATGAGTGCCCAGAGTGCCTGACCCGGGGCCACTGCTGGTGTTGGAGGCAAAATGTTTTCCCTAAAGTGCTTGTAGAGATCAAAGTCCTGTGGCACCTCCAGCAGCCGATCATCCACCGTCTCCATCCCCCTGTCCACGGCAGCAGAGCTGGTGAGGAGCACATCCCCATCCAACCCCGGTGAGGAGCACATCGCCATCCACCCCCGGTGAGGAGCACTTCACCATCCACCCCCGGTGAGGAGCACATCCCCATCCACCCCCAGTGAGGAGCACATCCCCATCCACACCCGGCAGAGCAGTCGGACTTGGCCAGCCCAGGAGAACCTTATTTCACAAGGTGGCAATTAAAATTTTATGCTCTGAGCTTTCCCTGAATGATTTTAAAACATCTTTTCTGATGACTTCCTAGTAGCAAGTTGAGTAAATTAGAATCTCAGCGCAATCAACATCCTTAATTCAGCCGCCAGCCCGGGGTCCGTCGGGGAGGCTGCGTCTGAACAAGCTCTGCCTGCTGAAGAAGGTCAAGGGCTGGGTGTCCTCAGAGGCTTTGCCCTTGGAGTATTGTCAGGGAGGAAAAGAGACACCAGAAAGTAGGACACAGTCCCCCAAGTAGCACAAAAATCCCGCCCTGCTCAGCAAACTTTACTTCTTTCCCTCATCTGTATGTTTTCTGTCACATCTGAGGAGATGTGACTTTGATGATAGATGAATAAAGGAGCATCCATCAGCCAACAGCCCTACTGCCAGCAAGCTCCCCTCCCACAGCCCCGGGAGCGGCTGGGGGGATGGTGTGGGGCTGGGGATGGTGTCAGGACATTCCTGGTGATCTGCCCCAGCAGCAGTTTGGTGTCCAGAGCTGGTTCCTCAGGTCTGCTCAGCCTCCTCCACCACGGACCCTCTGTTGGTACCCACTGCTCTGGGTGGCTCCGTGCTCCCTGTCTGCAGTACCCAGGGATGGTTCTTGCACAGGAAGGTCTACACAGGGACTGTCAACCCCAGGTCCTCCACACCAACCCTGTGCTCTGCAGTGAGGCATCCAGCAGGAGCCAGCTCCTGGGTTTTTGTGTGGTGGAGCACATTGATCTGTTCAACCACCCACACTTCACCCCGCTGTGAGGCCATCAACTGCTCAGCTGGGGCTCGGGAGACACCAAAGACCTGGAGAAAGTCTCATTCCCAGGTGTGGGACCAGCAGAAGACACCAGCCGTGGTGTGGGCCACGTCTCCACGTGCGCTCAGGGATGTGCCGTGTCTGCTGGCTCCGTCCAGGCATCTTTGCAAACACGAAGCAGTTGTGAAACACCCCGGAGCACAGTCCCAAGGAGAAACTTTTGGACAGAGACAATCCCATCACACGAGGAGAGGGGTGGGAGAGTTTTTCTTTCCAATTAGAAGCTGGGCAGCTCTGACACGCTGCAGCTGCAGAGGAGCAGGGCTGTTTCCCCACTCCCTGGTGTGCGCAGGCAGGGAAGGGGAACTTAATAAATATAACAAGACTTTAATAAATGACGGTGAAAACAGAGCACAGGGGTCAGGCCGACGGCTGCCAGAGCCTGTGCTCCCCAAAACACCTTCATGTGCCTGGTTGGGAAAACTCTGCTTGGCACCTGCACCAGTGTGATCACAGGGATGGGACCCTCCGCATGGCTGGGCTGCTGGGAAGGTGCCAGTGACCACGGGTAGCAGTGGTAGGTGATGGCCAGCAGCCACCTGGGGCCATCAGCCAGGCTGGGCATGTCCCTGCAGTGGAGGGGTCCCTCTGGGTCAGGCACAGAGGGAGCACAGGGGGGTCCCCAGGGAGGAGCAGCTCAGCCATGCCGGGGTGATGAGTGATGGGTGACGTGGTGGGTGCCACAGCCAGGGCTGCTCCATCAATATTCCAACAGCATTTGGCCAAGGCCCTGAGGGACATGGTGTGAATGTTGGGATTGTCCTGTGCAGGGACAGGAGTTGGACACGATGATCCTTGTGGGTCCCTTCCACCTCACCACATTCGATGATCTCCCACGGTCCCCTCCGCTGAATGAAAGCGGGTTTTGTTTCCCCTCTCACCCCAGAGCTGGAGGTGTGTAAACAGGAAGAGTCTCCCCCTGCGCACCGGGAGCGAGGGGAAAAACGAGGTGTTGAAAAGATGACAACTGGCTCTGCCCAGGAGATCACCTGGTCTGGGA
>NW_010304776.1:13566-15056 GCF_000700745.2 Antrostomus carolinensis | reverse complement strand
TTATTGAAATATAATAATGATAATAATTTATTCCCATTATTAATTTTTTTTTAATCTTAAGCTTTGAGTCTCCTTACCCCTCTATTGTCTCCCCATTCCCCAGGGCAGTGGGGATGGTGAGCGAGTGGCTGCATGGCTTTTAGTGGTCTGCCAGGTTAAACCATGACAGGCCACCAGGGATGGCTGAGCCCCGCACACTGTGCAGTTGCTGCCTGGGCACGGCGGGAGCATGGTGTGGTCCTGGAAGCCCCAGGCTGCAGCAGGATGTCCGGAGAAGTGTTAGAGTGGGAGCTGCTGTGCCCAGATCCCATCACCATTGTCTCTTGGCTGATATGGACTCCAAAGACAAAACGTAGCCACTGTGGGAGGAGGGCTGGGCACACTGCTGTCCTTTCCAAGCTGCTTTGGGGCACGGGCAGGTGCTGGCAGCCAGAACTAACTCATTTTTAGACAGGTTTTAAAAGGGCAAATCCTTCAGATCATGGGACAGCAGCAAGATTTTCCCCCACCATACAAATGACCAAGGCCACTCTGCCTGCCCTAATGTCCAAGTTTCTGTAGCCCACAAATGACTTAATATCTAGAAAATTTAGATTAAATTTGGCACATTTGCATAAGGAGAAAAAAGAAGGTCTGGTATGTGCAGAGCATGTGCCTGTGCCAGCCTGTGCCCATGGATTAAATAGCTTTTGCTGTGAGAAGCCAGCCGGGCTCTTCGAGGCACAGGCACGCGTGTGTGCAAATGTGCCATTTTTGACAGCTGCCTCTAATTTGATAGATGTGATTATGAATTGATTTTAGGATTAGACGTTGTAACTCCCCTGGTCCTAAAGGCATGACTGCAGCTCTTCGTGCCCATGTTAACTGAAGCACTGCCAGGGCTGTAGCCAGGGGCTGGGACGGACACTCCTGCGCCCCAGCTCCAGCAACCGGGAAGGATGTTCCTTCCCACTGACCACTGCCTTGCCAGAGAGCCGGGGTCCAGAGCCAGGGTACAGCAATGCTGGTGCTGGGTGGCAGGGATGACATCAAATTCCTGATGCTTCCTTTCATCCCATTGCTCACGAGACCTTGTCTGTCTTGTGAATTCCACATGCAACTTAAATTCATCCAGCTGCAGTCACCAGAGAGAACATTTAACATGGATAGGGAAAACAGGAGTGTGGGGTCATGGGGGGTGGGTAAGTGGGGTCATGGGGGTGGGTAAGTGTGTACACGTACATGTGGTATGTATGCATTGAAGCTTCTAAAGTTCTCAGCAAAAACACCTTTGTCATTTCCATTTTCATTTCATCTTTTCCAGCACTGCTATCTTCCTCAGCCATCTCTGCTGTGGGAAAAAAATGTTTGTGTGAATGATGTTTTTTAAAAAAGAGAACCTTTCTAAAGCAAGAAGAGTCTGTAGGAGGTTTTTCCCGTTACATAGATTCAATTTTTATATGTGTATAAAATTGCCCTGGGCAGCAGGGAGCTGCAGTCACAAACTTCCT
>NW_010304776.1:1379-13549 GCF_000700745.2 Antrostomus carolinensis | reverse complement strand
GGCTCTTACCTGCACACTCGGCGTTACCTGCCCGGCCTCCAACACTGGGTCAACTGATCTGCTGGGTTTCAGCCGTGCCCCTCTTGTCCCTGAAGCCCAGTGCACTGGGCTCCCCTCAGGGAGCACTTAAAAACCCTTGACCTGGCCCAGACCCAGAGCTGGACCTCGGTCCCGGGGTTGAGCAGCAGCAAGGGGGACAGGAGGGACAACCCCAGCTTAAATAGTTGGGGAAGGCGCTTTTCTGAAAATGTTTTGATTGAAAAAGATTTTGATGTTTCTTCTGATCAGGAAGGAAAGCACAGACAGGACTGAGATGATCACAAAATTCACTCACCGGAGCTTGATGGGGTGCTCTTTAAATTACCACCCACCAAGGCTCAAACTTTGCACAGGAGAGCACACTGTGATCTGGGGTGGCTGGCTGCGTCTCCTGGGCTTGTTTTAAAATACTGCAGAGGATGCACGGAGAGGCAAAGGGCCCTTTGGCTGGGAGCGCAGCGAACAAGAGCTGCCCCAGCAGCGCTGCCAAACCTCTGCCCACTCCTGCCTCTGCTCCCACGCTTGGAAACAACTCCGGGCCGTGACCTGCCCTGGCCACTGCTCACCTGTACACTCCTGGTGCTCAAGAGAGAAATCATTAGAAATGAGGATGTGCAGGAGGTTACACACAGCTCCCGGACAGCTGATGAACAGGAGCGAGGTTTGCTGTTCCATCGTTGCTCTGAAACATGCTTGGGGCTGCTGCTCCACAGGGATGGGTGAGCTACCCCCAAACCTGCCCACCCGTGGGTGCTCCCTTCCACCCCAGGGAGGAAACATGCACCCCGGGTGCTGTGCAGCTCTTCACCATGGCCATTGCAGAGCTTTTGGGGCGGTGGAGCTTTGGAGGGAGCCAGCCCAGCGGGTATGGCTGTGGCCAGGCTGCCCACAGCTGCGGAGCCACATCGTGGAGACCCCCCGGATCCCATGGGCTGAGCGCCCAGCCAGGGCTCACAGCAACACGTCCCGCCAGCAGACGGACCTGGACTCCTTCTCCATTTCTGGGTGGGATAAAAAACACCCACCCCATTGTTCACAGGCATCTTCTAGAAGTTTATAAATAAACCCCATTTCCCTGCTGGCTTTGTGCTTTTCCATTTTGACACACACTCAATTTCCTCCTGTTCCAGAGAACTTCAAACAAGCAGCCCCTTTTTTTTGTTGTTGTTCGTTTGCTTCCTCCCAGCTTGTGTCCGAACAGGCGTCGGTGGCATCCCCTGTGCCCTAGCACACCCCGGGTGCCGGGTACCAGGTGCCAAGATGCCGGGCGCCAGGACGGGGTTATCTGGCAGCTTCCCATAAATTACCCCATGTTGTAGGTGTGGACGTTAATGTGCAACCTGGTGACGAAGCAGACGGTTTCATCGTGTGTGTGTGGCATGTTAGCAACAGGAGGAGGATGCTGAGCGGTCCGGGGATGGGATACAGGAGCCTGGTGCCATCTCAAACAAGTCTTCCTTCTGTGGGGTGAGCAGAGCAGTCAGGCTCCCACAGACCCACACAAAAAGTGGGTGGCCTATGGGAGTCACTGCTGCACAGACAGGATCACGCACCCACCGTCCTAAAGATACTCAGAGTCCAAAACCAGGTGACTCCTCAATTAATTTTAACAGCAATACTTCATTTCTGAGCATGTTAAAGCTCGCTGCGTGCTGGAAATCTGTAGTCCTTCAAAAGTTACTCTGACTAACAGCGTAGTTTCTGTAAATATTTAAGGAACACTAAAATCCACCCATGATCTGTGTAACTGCCCTTCTCTCTGTATCAATATTGGGGATTGCCCGTTTCTATCTTTTTTTATAATACCTGGCTGTATCAGACATGGTCACAAACACAGGTCTGTGCCTTGGGCCAGAACAAGGAAGGGTGTGTTTTGCTTTTTCAGCACTCCCATTGCAAGGGCAGGCTAATTTTTAACTCTCTTCTTCTCATTTATTTATAGCATCTGGGTGAAATCTCTCTCCCTGAGCCAGAGCCTGGGGTGCGAGGGGAGCTGGGGAGGGCAGAGATGCTCTGAGCATCATGGTGCTGCAGAGCTGGGGCTGTTCAGCCTGGAAAAGAGAAGGCTCCGGGGAGATCTTATAGCGGCCTCCCAGTACCTGAAGGGGTTACAGGAAAGCTAGGGAAGGACTTTTCATAAGGGCAGTTAATGACAAAACAAGGGGAAATGGGTTTAAACTGAAAGAGGGGAGGTTTAGATTAGATATTAGGAAGAAGTTCTTCACTGTGAGGGTGGTCAGACACTGGAACAGGTTTCCCGGAGAAGCTGGGGCTGCTCCTCCCTGAAAGTGTTCAAGGCCAGGCTGGATGAGGCTTTGAGCAACCTGGTCTAGTGGAAGGTGTCCCTGCTGATGGCAGGGGGGTTGGACCTGGATGATCTTTAAGGTCCCTTCCAACCCAAACCATTCTATGATTCTATGATCTGGGATGAGAAGTTATGGTGGTGGGATGAAGCTTTCCCTTTTTTGTTCCTTTTTTACCTGCTTCTGCTGAAGGTCAACAGCAAGAAAGACCGAGGGCCCACACTGGTTATGGCAGCCCTTCTGCCTCCTAAGTTAAAGACTTGTTGGGTTTTTAATCTCCAGCTGGGTGATTCCCAAGCAAGGGCAAAGCTGCCATCTTCCATATATGTGCTCACACCACTGAGGTTAAAAAATAGCAAAGAGAAAAATCTTAAAATATCTTTACACCTGAAATTCAGGAAGAAGGAAAAAAAGCCCAAGAAAAGGCATGAGCTGAGCTGTAACAACACGTGGCCAACCCCTGAGCTGGCACCCGGCAGCCCAGCCCTGGTGACGTTGGGGGCACTTAGGGCTTCACCCCGGCTCACCTCAGTGAAGTGGGTGGCTCCTGTTATTTAACATTTTCCTTCCTCCTCCCGAAGGCCGAGACATCTGGCGCTTGACATCCCGCCCATGTCTGGAGCCACGGGCTCCAAAGGGGAGCAGAAGCGAAGTTTCCCCGCTCCGCTGCCCTTCTGTACAAACCGGGTTTATCTGTACTGTTTGACCAGCGCTGGCAAATGACACCCTGCCCAACGCGTCGTTAGGGAGAGGCAATTAAATACCAACCCAACGAGTATTGCGGCCAACGTGACTGGGGAGAAACAGCTGCAATCTGCATGGCAGCTGGGAGAGACGGGTGGAAAATATTAACCTTTTTATTTATGTCCTTGCTCCAGCCTCCGCTGTGTCTGGCTGCCTGGCCGGGTGAAACCCGTGTGGAGCAGGGCTCGGCGGGCAGGGGTGACGCCTGGATCCAGTGAGTCGTCACCGGTTTGGCTGCAGCCCAAAGGCTGGTGATGCCCATCCTGCACGGTGCCGGGTCAGCTCACTGGTGGCCACAGAGCTCTTTGCTTTCTCCCCACAGCCCCGGTCTCTGCCTTTCTCCAGTTGCTTTCCGGCCATTGCAGCCCTGTGGGCTGATCCTGCTGGCAGTGGTGTCAGTGGCCATGTCCTGTTCACCCATAGTATGATTTAGTGCTTCAGCTCAGCTGCCCACCAAGTCAGCCCTGGTTTTCTACAGCGTCTTCTTCAGCACCCTTGTGCCCCAGCTCCTGGCACCGAGCTTGTGCCAGTGCCGTCCCACTGCCAGCCTCCAGCCCTGTCCCCAGGTGGGATAAGCTGTCCCCATCCTGCTTCACCCACCATGATCCACATCCAGGTCTCCCTCACTCAGCCTCCAACGTTGAATCACACCAACTGTTTTGAAGACAACAAATCCCTGTTGCTAATCCCAGGCACCCCAATAAATCCTCTTTTCTCCATTCCCCAGAGGCTGTGAGTGCTCTGAGAGATGGGGCTTTCTCACTGCGGGCTGGAGTTTTTTCTCAGTGTTAGACAAATAAATGCAGGTAAGTTTGAATCAGGATCTCTGGGATCAGCTTCCTGCAGGTGCTGAGAGCATTTCTGGGTAGATTTAGAGGGGTACCACTGCAAACAGCATCTTGAAGCACTGCTGAAGCGATGCTGGTAGTGAAGCAGTCCAGCAGCTAGAGCAGGTGATGAGAAAATCAGCATTGGAGTCTCATCGCAGCCACAGATTTGAACTGGCTGGTGTGGACCGAGTCATCTGCCACCGAGTTCATCAGTCTGAAATACAGAGTGGATTATTTATATTCCTTTCTGTCATCAGCTTTCCGAGAGTCAATATCCACAGGTTTGCAGAGTGTTTTGTGAGCCCTGAACAAAGGGTGGCCAGAGGAGTGCCTGGGCAGGGCAATACCCAGGGCAGGGTAGGGAGGAAACAACATGGAGCAAACGTTCCCGCTGAAGGTGCTGCCTGGCCGGCCCTGCCAGGGACCTGCAGTCACTCCCTGCCGTCCTGCACGTCAGGTTGGGCTCAGCCAGGGCGTTGCAAGGCATTTCATTTGGTTTTACCCTGCAGGTTGTTTGCTCTTTGGAGGATCCTACAGCATCTGGGGTTCTGGAGGAAACAACGAGAGGCCTGGAAAGGACAGCGAAAGGGTTAAAAGTGCAACAAACAGGTCACGCTGATTTTTTTCCTTTAAAATTAGTGATTTTTCTAGGCCAGGCAATGCAATAGATCAAATCTCTTCTTCAGACGTGTATCTGACAGCACTACATGAGAAGTTGTTAGTGGAACCAGAGCAGGTAAGGATTAGTAAATGAGCTGCGAAGTGGGTAACGCTCTGGCCAAGGGGAGCAGAGAGGTCGGGGATGTCACCCCTCACTCAGCAGAGCTGGGACCCGCACAAAAGGGGAGTCAGGACCAGCAGTGGTGGGTTTTGCTGCGATACCGTGGGTGTAAGATGTGGGGATCTCAGTCAGTTAGAAAGAAATGAGAAGCCATCTGCGTGGCACGGCTGTGGGCAGCAGACCAGGAGCTGAGATGCCGTGACGTGCCAGCAGTGCCGGTGTGATGGTCAGCCATGTCGGAGCGAAGGTGGGGATGCTGGTGGGATCAACCTGGGAGGATGCACGATCCTTCTCCTTGGTTTTAGTGTGAGGGGGAAGCCCTGGGGAAATACTGGGGAGAGAGAATGGCTTTTAAACCGCAGATAACGTTGGCACACAAACAAATGGGTATTAACTGGTGGGGGCTGCCAGGAGGCTGGGAAATTTGTGACGGGGATTATATGACGCAGCTGCTGAGAATAGCAGGAGTTGGACTACACGACCCAGCAGATCCCCTCCGGTTTTGCCCTCCCCTTATCACACCAGGTGCTCTGAGTAGCAGCGGGGCCAGTCTATTTATGTTTGAATATTATGATGTCAAGCAAGTAGAGATGAACAAAACTGCATCCAAATGCTGCTGCACTTTTTCTGTTCTTGGGATGTGCCAGGAAACCTTCCCACACCAGTTCCTGGGGTCAAACCCTGCCTGCCAGTGCCCCACAGAGGCACAGCAAGCCGTGCCGCAGGCCACGGGGGCGTTGGAGGGAGATGCTGGTGAGAAATGAAGGAAATCATTAGGCAACTGTAATTACACTGCGAGACTCGTCAGTAGGCTCTCGATCCGTTGCTCCCAGACTAAGCAGGCAGAGCCTGTGGCTGGTGGCACTGGCTGCTCCCCAGGTAACTCCTGAAGCAGAGCTCCTCCCAAAAGCGCTGTCACCTCCAAGGCACATGCTCCCTTCCCCAGCCCATCTCTGTCATTGCTGCTTTCCCCTGCCCACCATGGCCTGGCAGTAAGGTCATGAGCAGTGCCCTTGTGTCCCCCTGTCCCCAGAAGCCACCCCAGCAGCCTGTGTCCATCAGGCTCCTCCAGTCTTTCCCTTCTGACCCCTTCTCCTGGCAGCAGGTGAGCAGTAACGCCAGGTCTGGGCCTGACCCCTTCAGCACACAACATTTTTCCTAATTTTTTTTTTTAAATTAAATCTTTATCTAGCCTTTTATTCAGAATAACCAGGAAGCCCCTGTGAAGGGCAGCGGGTCATTTTTCACTATTATTTTGTTGCTGCCATTACTGGAGTCAAGTATTGACTGTGCCCTCATGGATTGCCCCATGTCAGTGCCAGCCCCAGCTATTGCAAAACCCAGTTTAGCAGCAAAATCCAAGGAAACTAACTTGGATTAATTAACTATCTCCTCTTCATACGGACTGTGCGGTGAGACCAAGCTCTGAAAGCCTTGGAAAGGCAGAAATGAAGCATTGCTGAAGAGATGGCCCTCAGAAGGGCAAGACCAAGCCCCCAGCCCTGCCAAATGCCTGGGCATCGCTTCTGCACGCTCCATCATCTTGTGGGAGAAGGGCTGGAAACCTCCCAGGATGTTTCTCCTCATAAAGCTGCTGCCTTTCTTTTCCCACAGACTTTATTTTCTGCAGCCAGCTCACTGAGACATGAGACCCAGGGGAGGGCAATAGGGAAAAATGAGGCACCTGAGCAGCTAAAATCTGTGCGTGGTCCCAGGGACACATGGCTTTGTAGCCATCAGTGCCTTGGGAAGCCCACCCTGAGCTAACACATCAATGCACAGGGAGATCAGGAGGTTATTTGCTATGAAATCAGTTAAGGCCAGCTTGGGAGAAGGAGACAGATATTCCAAAGTGAGAATATTCCGAACTACCATCCATCAGGAGGTGTGGGTCCCTCTTTCCATGCTCTTCCTCCCATGCATGCTGCAGGGCTTGTCCTAACAGCCCCTCTGCCCTGACCCATGAGGCACAAATCTCAGCGATGTATTGGATGTCACAGATATCCAGTTCAACACAAAAACCCAAAGCCAGAACATGCAAAATCACACACTGCAAATGTTACAAGTTCTTCCTGCCTGGAACAATGTCAAATGACCTTCTCTTTACCCGCCAGCCTAGACCTGAGGATCAGTCGGGGTGTTCCTAGGAGTGGTGTAAAGTTTTCAGTTCAGCAGCCAGAGAACAGATCCTCCACTTGGCCCACTTCGTCAGGGACACGCTCTCAGGCCTTTTGCCACATGCATCCTTCCACCCGCCTTGGCAGATCCCATCCATCCCTTATGGAGCCACCCAGACCCACCAGGAATATTCAGTAGTGAATCCACCCACCATGAGATGTGCTTTTTCTGCTGGCACAAGGCAGTTTTAGACCATATGTGTGCTTTCCCTTAAGGGGGAGCAAGAAAAAATGCTTTATTATTTCTATATCTGTAATGCATAGCAACTGCTGTGAAAGGCCAAGCACGAACGGTGAAGAACTGGTGAGAGCTCACAGCCTTTGAGACAGAAAATAACCAGTTGCAAAGATGGAGAGCAGGGAGGGCAGTTAGGAGGCTGGGAGTGGAAATTTAAAAATACTTATTGTAAAAGGAGTGATCACAGCTCAGGTTTGCTTAATGAATGCCGGAGGAGATGTGGAGGCACCACACAGGTAGCTTGTAAGGAGGGATTTCACAGGAAACAAAGTAGAAGCTTTAGAGGAACTAGAAGGATGAAACTGTAAATAACAGCAGCATGAATGGATCAGAGATAAACAGGACAGCTGGGCAAGACAGGAGCAGGCAAGAGGGAACATCAACAGCACTTCTAGCTTAGTTATTTCTAGCGTACAAACAAAGAGCATCAAATGAGAGATCGCAAAGGCAGCTTCCCCGCTGCCCGCTGTGCCCACTGCACTTGCTGCAGCATCGGGAGCACGAGATCCACCCAGCGAAACCACAACGCTTCCCTGAGCCCCAGCAAAGAGCCATCAGGACCACGCACGAGCTAAGGAGCAACCCCACGCCTAAGGGCTGCTGCAGCAGGCACCCAAGGCACTGAGGAGGCATGTTCTCCTGGGGCACCTCTAAGTCATTCTGACCTCTTGTTTAAATTTAGGGAGCAATTGGGGAAGTGAAAGATCATTGTAACGATGGCTTTGTACCAGAGGGCTGGGTGCTTCCAGCTCAGGCTCTGACAGTGTCTCTGGGGAGAGACACAACCCTTGGTTGCAAACATCCACCTGCCTGAAAACAGAGCGTGTGGCCCCACTGCAAATCCCAGTCCCATCTCATGTGGTGGCAGCCGAGGACCTGGCAGGAGAAGCTGTAGCCAGTGCTGGGGAGAGTTAGGTTTATTAATTTCTCACTATTGAAGGATGCTCAGGAGCAGAGATACTCACAGGCCATTAAAGCATTGCCCACAAAACTTCCTGGCTGACTCCTTGCAAAATTCATGGTTGGAATTGGAAACTTTAATCTAAAAGTTTGAAGCAAATCAGATGAGTACCACAGAGGAAATGAAAGCAGCAACATTCCTCCTCTTGGGCCCTTCCTCTTCAAAATGAGGATAAGTGTTCGATGGCCCATGAGGTTTACCTGTGCTTTGAAAAATAGTCTGATTGGAACATGAAGAAATACATCTTTAAACATCTCCTCTTTTTTTTTCTTGCCATGAGTATTTTCTCTTTTTTTCTTTGAAAAAGGGAAATATTTGATCAGTAGTGCTGGGTTCTTCCCCATAAATAACTCACTGATGGAATGAGTGTCATCAGGAAAGCGAGAGCATGGAGAGGTGTCCAAGAGCTGCCTGGGTCAGGAGCTGTTTTACGGATGTGCTGTGGGAACACAGGGGACAGAGGCTGGTGGTGAAGCCCAATGCTGGTAACAACTTCTTCCCTGACCTCCTAAAGCCCAAACCTGTTGGCAGTCAGACCCCAAGGCTGGTTTTGACTACCCTTTTGGACCATGCCTTGGACCTGTTGTGATGGAGAGGACATTCAGTGGTGGCCTTAGCAGAATCATTAATTGTCTCCAACAAAGATGGGAAACTGAAAAGATGAGACAAGATGTCACTGACCTCTGTGCACCGTTCTGTGCTGGCAGATTTCTGTACCCTGATGAACTCACACCTGAGCACCCAGGTGAGGAGCTGGGTCCCCTGTACTTGCCATCGGGCTGGGACCACTTGGCTGATCACAAATAGCGATGGTAATAACACATCTCCTGGGATGGAGCACATCTGCAAAGCAAAGGAAGCCCCCCCCAGCCTGACACATTGCCGAGTGCTAAATCCAGGGGCTGAATTTTTTTGCAAACCAGGTTGCAAATAAAAAATTAGTGCCTGGATATTTGGAAGTGGAAAGGCTGGTATCAGAGCAGGGAAAGAAATGCTGAAAAACAAGATGCTGCTCCTCATAGCCGTGCCTTTTAGCACAGATGGAGGCTTCCTGCTTCCCTGCTGCAACCCACAACGTGTCCTAGTGAAGGTGGTGGTGTGGGAAGATTCCAACCCACACACAACAGTTGCTGGGGCACTGCTGGGCATCCCACATGGGCACCCAAAGGTGCTTTGAGAACTAACAGTGCCCACCAGTGCTGCTGGAATAACCATCCCAGTAGCAGCAGCAGCTTCTTGGCTCAGGCCTGAGCTCATAAACTTCCCAGGATCAACAGTAAAGTCAAGCCTTTAGGAGTCACCCAGGATCCATCAGAGATCTGCTCCCCCTCCAGGGTACAACTGTTCCAGACCAGCTCTAGCCCATCACCACAACAACTGTGTCCACACACACACACAAAAAGAGATGTGATAGCTCTCCAAACAATTTTTTAGTATCTTGATATCACTCTTGTGCAGTGAGAAATGTCTGCCCTTGGCAGATGGGCAGCGCAATTATCGCTTGGAAAACAGGTTCGTCCTTCCAAAAGGGCAGCAGCAGAATTTAAAGGCAGGTGAAATTTTATAAAAGGATTACAATGGGATTAGCAGGAAAGGAGAGAGAGAGCAGGTGCTTCCAGGAGCCTTTGCAGATCAAAACCCAGGGTTGTCTTGACCCCCACCCTTTCAAACCCTCTCCAAACCCTGCCAGGTCTGTCCATGGGGTGACTTACACGGGTGCTGCCCCTCTGACAAACTGCACAGGTAACACCTGCAATGTTGGGAAATAGCTGCTGTGAGCGCATGATATGACCAGAACAATGTCCAAATATGCCCGCCAAAGGGGACTGACCATTTGTGCTCAGAGCAGTAGCTCTGTTTTTCACTGTTCAGCCCAACAAGGGCACGACACACACACACAAGATACCCACTGCAGGGTAGAGTGGGATGCTCTGTCTCTAACCCAAGGATTTATCGTGGCAACTCACACCACCGGGCAGCTTTGCACCTAAACACACACCTTGCTGTGCTATGGAGCACACCAAAACAAAAGCTCTCCAGCAATCTTACCCCTTAGCTGCCCCAACCCCCAAATGAAGGGGTGGATATTTTTCCCACTTCCATGAGTGTGAATTTGGCAGGAGCACCATGGGCACCCAACCTCCGCACCCACGGGCCACGCTCCCCTTGCCATGCCATGCCGTACTGAGGGCAGCATGTGGCCACAGGCTGCTGATAAAAGATCCAGGGATGTCCCACGTGCTGAGCGATGCTTTGGCGATGTGCCCGGGCAGTGGCGGCCGTGCTGACAGCGTGGGCAGTGGGGCTGTGTCAGTGGCTCGCCCCGGCTCACCCCACTCCTGTTCCTGTGGGCCCATGGGGCTGCGCTCAGTCCCTCCACTTTTGTCCAAGAAGCAGCTCTGACATTGCCTTGCAGAGAAAAAAATGACAATAAGACATCAGGGTGAGCTCAAAGGTTAAATGAAGTACAAGAGAAGGCAAATAAAGCAAGCATGCCCTTAACTGGCTGTATTTAGACGGCTGCCGTGGATGAAGGTGCTGGATCACAGCTGCTGGATGTGCGGAGCTGGCGATACTGCAAAACCTCCTCCCTTATTGCTCCTTCTGCACTGCCTCTCCAGTCTCTTTGTGTGCTTTCCCCAGCCCACATCCCCTAGAAACCCCACTTTCCCTGAGCCAGTTCCCTTGGGAATCCTGCCCTTGGACCTTTCCCCTGGAAATGCTGGTATCTCCCTACCTCATTCCCTAACAAATGCCACAACCCTCCACTGTCCTGGAGCTGACAGAACAGGCAAGTGTTCCTGCACCTCCAAGCATCACTGATGGGCAAGAGCCTGAGCTGTGCTTTGCCCTGGGCTGTCTCTGAGGACAAACCTCATGGGGACAATGACCGTCTCCATGGGAGGTGTCCAAGTGCAGCCTCCAACACTTCACCAAGGACGCAGCCATGCAGGACTCCCAGGATTCAGACAGGAGCTGCCATTTGGGGCTGCTACAGCAAAGCACAAGGACAGCCAGGCCAGTTCAGTGTCCTGCCACTCATAGCCAAGGATGGATGCCCAGAGGAAAAATGTTAGAGGAAACAGAGCATCAAAGGGTCTCGGTCATGGTGACCTTCAGACCCAAGTTCTGGGGCTCAAAACTGGGCCAGACCCACCAGGGTTCTTGGAGTTGTCTGGGACATCCCACAGCCTGGCCAGTCACAGCAGAGCTGCTCAAACCCTTCCAGGGCAAGCTGTTTGGGGAGACTTGTAATTCAGACTAGTTTTCTCTGTGGAAGTAACTTTAAAGAAAAAATATCCTGGAACTAAGTTAGAATGGAAGGGAATCAAAACTGTGGTTATTCTGACTTCAAACCTGGGGATATCACACTGGGAAAAGCAGTACCTGCTACTGATGGCTGGATCAGCTCCGATTCACACAACACATTCAAACAATCCCAGGAGAAGGGTTGTACAGGTGCATGAGGAGAACCAAGAGATGCAGAGGATGCACCCACTAGGCACAGGATCTACAGCAGGAACTCCAGATGACCATACGCATCCTCATCTTCTGGGAGAGGGGCTGAGATTTTTAAATCATGTGTTTTTTAAGGAATGTGACTCTGGCTGCCGCTGCTGCCTTTGATGTGTTTTCAGTAACGACTTTTCATCCTGTAAGCTAAGGTCACAGAAGCCCTCTCCCCGTTGGTGAGCAGCAGAAAGGTGCCCGCAGCGCTACGCCGAGCTGGGCAGCCACTGGTGCCCAGGTTTCTGGTTAAAGCAGAGCCGCGTCCCCAGCTCGGTCTCTGTGCAATTAGAAAGCCATAGACTTTGTGCCTGACATTTTAATGGCAGTGTTTGCCGGTGCACACTTGTAAAGCAAGAATCGTGTCTTATCTCAGCTAGTTAGCGGAGTTAATAAAAGCCAAGTACATTTCGAGTCCTTTGCTTGCCTGGATGTACTTTATGGCTCAGCCTGGCTCTCACCTCCAACCCTGCTCTGGCCAGCTCCTGCTCTTCCAGCCAAATCCTGCTCTTGCAGATGTCCACACACCGGCGGGTGCTGACCTCAGCCCAGCAGCGACGTGTGGTCCCAACCCACTCCCGGCACACCGG
>NW_010304776.1:997-1332 GCF_000700745.2 Antrostomus carolinensis | reverse complement strand
CCCGGCTCGGGCCAGCTCCTGCTCTTCCAGCCAAATCCTGCTCTTGCAGATGTCCACACACCAGCGGGTGCTGACCCCAGCCCAGCAGCGACATGTGGTCCCAACCCACTCCCGGCACACCGGGCTCTCACCTCTGCCTTCCTCACTCCTCTCCAGGCTGCATCTATATCCAGCTGATGCTTCGTGCCCCCACGCTTCCTAATTTTCCAAGGACTCCTAATCTCCAGGCACTGCTGACCCTCCCTGCGCCCTCCATCATTTCGGGCAGCAGCAGGGGCACTCTGACAAACACGGTGACAGGACAAACTGTGGCACCTTTGGTGTGGCAGCAGCCA
>NW_010304776.1:624-981 GCF_000700745.2 Antrostomus carolinensis | reverse complement strand
TGCCATGCAGCCACGGGAGAGACTGGGCTGAGCTGCCCAGAGAGCCAGGCTGGCTCCGGCACGTGCCCTGGGAAGGGCTTGTGACCAACAAAATCCTGCAGCCATGCTTCCCAAAAATAGCCTGCCAGCCCCCAGCCATTGGCAGCCTGAGGGACTTCATTGCACGTGCTGTCATCTGGGGCATCGTCCCCTCTCGGATGATTCAGGTCCCCATGACGCTGTGGGCTCCAGGTACCAATTAACACTTACTAATATGGCATCTTTTAAACGCCACCGCCGCCTCTCTTTTCTCCTTACCTCCAGCCAGTGCTGGTCCCTGCAAGGCCGGTGAGCCCGGCAGAGCCCGTGGAGCCCCAC
>NW_010304776.1:0-581 GCF_000700745.2 Antrostomus carolinensis | reverse complement strand
CCCCGGCCGCTCCCGTGGGGCTCCTGCGTGGATCGAGACCGACCCAACCGGCCAGGCAGGAGCAGGGTTTCACGCTGCCGGAGTAGCACCACGGCTCGGGCGTTGCCACCACGGGTGGAAGTGGATCCAGGAGGGTGTCAGAGGGCACCTGCTGCCAGCCCAGTGTCAGTGTGGTCCCATTCTGCTGCCCCCTCAAAACTCACGGGTCCAAGATGGCAGATGGCTTGTGGAAGTGCAAAGACTTGTCCATCTCCACCTCCTCCTCCTCAGTCCGGATCAAGTCCTGCCCTCTCTCCCTGGGGCGCAGTGCTCTGGCTGCAAAACAAGGAGAAAATGAGGATACGCCCCAGCCAGCGTGTGCTAACCCTGACCCTGACCCTGACCCGGGTCTGCAGGGATGGACATGGGGCCGGGGGAGGCCGGTGAACCCCCCGTCTGCTCCAGCTTTGATTTGCTTTGGAAAAAAATCATTTATTAGTGGCTTTTGGAGTCTGATCCCAGAGAGGGATTTCGAGGGACTCTAATCAAAAGAGGAGGAGTAATTTGAGGCGTTGAGCAGCCTGGTCTAGTGGAAAGTGTCC
>NW_010304775.1:11630-16367 GCF_000700745.2 Antrostomus carolinensis | reverse complement strand
GTCTGCTTCCAGCAGACTAAATATCTATTAAAATTTAATTTCTTCCTTAATTTCCTTGGCCTTTCTCTCCTGCCAGCCGTCCAGGCAAGCCCAGGATTTTACTTCTGAAGGAAAGACCCTGTGTTTCCTTTGCTCTCTGATCTGCTGGAGCTCTGTGCTCAGTAATCGCTTCTCAATTGTAACATGGGCCTCTGGGACCAGCAAGTGCTCCTTGCCTCGTGGTGTCTCTGAATTTCTGGTTTCACTTCAGTGTCTCTACCTGCAGGGACAGAGAGGTGGCTGCAGCCTGGCCAAATGTCCCCAGACCTCCTCCTCCTCGCATGGAGTGGCACCAGGAGCACTTTGCAGGTCACATCCAGCCCTGCCAGAGCACCCAGCCCCCTGACACTCCCACAGCAGTGGGACAAACCATCCAGCAGCTCCTATCCCACTGGCACAGGCTTGTTGGAGGGTCTGTCCCCTGTGCCCCTCACCCCTCTGGGCATCTCTGCGCCTTTTTGTGCTTCCACCAGCACTTACTGCAGAGAAACAGCACTGAGATGGTCAGCCCCGGCTGTGGAGGAGGATGGTGGGTATGGCACGGTCCCTATCTACCAGGCTACAGCTGGTGAGACCGCTCCCTGCAGGAGAAAGTGGTGGGATGTTTTAGGTGTGGGTTGGGGAAGGGATGAGCTCAGGGCATCACCTCCCACAGGGATGCAGGCTGACCCTCCCCATGCCCAGGGCTCCTGCTGCTCCAGCAGCTCCTGGAGTGGCCCTGCACATCTCCTCAGACATGTCCTGCCTGCTGAAGCCTCACCCTGCACTCCTCCCCTGCATCCCCTCTCCTGCACCCCCTCCTTTGCACCCCCTGCATCCAACCCCCTCCACTCAGCATCCCCTGCACCCCTCCTTTACATCTCCCTGCCCAGCATCCCACTCCCACACCCAGCATCCCCTACACCCCTCCCCTGCCCCCACATACCCAGCACCCCTCCACTACACCCCTTGCACATCTCTTACCCCTCTTCATCACCCCCTGTGCACCCCTGACTGAGTCCCCAAAGTCCCTCTCTCTGCCAACCCACCAGCCTCCAGATCCCCACCTGTCCCCACTGCCTCCACCTTGGCACAGTGTGGGACCTCCTCACATGCCAGCCTTGTCCCCAGGACCACCAGTGCCTCTCCCCTGGCAGTGGGACATGGTCACACTTCCAGACTCCCTGGCCAGGATGTCTCCCCCTCAGGGTGACCCCATGGACCTGGGACCACCCAGGACTGCAGCCCCCTAAAAGTCACCAGTTCTTACTGTGCTTGTGAGCAGCATCACTTCCTCCCTCCAGACCATCATCAGGGCTCCTAAGCCCCGAAGAACCTTTAAAAAGTCATTTATTTAGTCTTGGGAACAAAGCACACCCTTAACAGTCCAAATCTGCAAACTTTAGGATCTTACCCCTCCATGGGAGACCTGCTGGGACTCAATTGCACCAAGAGAGAATTTGGGGTCCCCCAGCACTGAGTCTTACATGCTGAAGATTGGGACTCTGTCTGAGGATGCTCCTGGACAACCTCTCCCTGAATTGACCCAGCACCACTCCTCACTGATGACCAGGCATGCAGTAGACCCATGCACGCTCACAGCCACCACGCTGCCTCTTCTGGGACACCTTGTGACGCGGCTACGCTGTGCCTCACAGCAAAGGGACCTTTCTGCCCCAGATGGCATCACCCCCAAATCATGACTCCAGCATGCTCCCCAGAGAGAGTAAGAGAGCTGGGAGGGTGCATGGGACTGGGCTGGGCTCTGGGACAGGCGTCCCTGTGTCTGGGTGGAGATGTTCACAGGGCAGCCCTGTTAGCTGGTGTGGGGAGCCCAGGGAGAGTGGCATGGAAATCCCTGGCTTTGTGGTAGCACATGAAACTGCCACCTACACAGTGAGGAGCAGCTCACAGGGATGTTTGTGCCGTGGTTCTGGGAGGGGTTTAAGCCTTGCTGCTAGGTCAGGTCCCATCTCCTCCCTCATGTTCCCCTCATACTTACGGGAGTTTGTGCATTGACCAGATTGATCAGGTTTTTTTTAGGAACCATCATCCTCTGCTTTCATCCTGCAGGTCTGGAGAGCAAATTAAGACCATGGGACTCCAGCTGATGGCAGCCCTCAGCTTTCCCAGTAGACCTCCTCAAAAACCAGCTTGAGAGGTTGTTTGGTTGCTCCAGCTCAAGCATCTTCTGGGGAACGTGTGAGGCTGCACCTGAGGCTTGAGCACAGGCAATTCCAATTAGAGACAAGGCATAATTAGCAATGTCAGGGGTGGCTGGGAGGAAGCTGTCAAGGTAATGCTAAGATTTCCATCTCTCATCATTTTCTAACCAAGACTGGACAACTTTCTAGGAGGAACAGGGTCATCACCCAATTAATTGGTCTGAATCAGAGGTGATGGAGGGGGGATCCTCTAGCCAGTGCTAGACAAAAGACAAAACGAATATTCACATCAGATCTTTGAAGCATGTGAAGCCACATCAGTCATCTCCACTGAGAAGAAGTTCAGTTGATTTTGGCTGCTCTTCTCAGACATATTCCCAGGATGGGGACTGAAGACAATCCTGCAGTGGTAAAGACAGATTAAATACAAAGATGTTTCTAATTTCTGTGGTTCAGTGATGCTTCTCCAGTCCATGACACTGCCCACTCAAAGGTGCTTTACAAACACCCAGGGCTGAATTAACTCTCTCACTCCATCTGTGACCCGAAGGAGCAAACCTCCCCCACGGTCTGGAGGGGTTCCTGGCACAGTCCCTTGCTCCATTTTTGCCAAACTAGGCTGTACCTCAAGCCCAAATCAGCAGCAGGAGCAGTAGTTGGACATCTCCTGCCTGGGTGCAGATCTCTGGCAGCGCAGCCCCTCTGGTCTCACCTCCTGCAGTCTCCAGCCACGTGGCAGGTGTCCATGTCCACTGTGTTTTTCTACAACTGGTTGATCACCATCCTGGGATGGAGGTGAGGGACCAGTTCCTGACAGCTCTGCTCCAGGCACACAGTTGGCACCCGTGTTTTACCAGGACAGGAAGCAATGACCCCCTGGCAACCACTGTGGTTCTTTCTATGTTTTATGAAGAACTCAAGAGCTAACCAAGGTCAAGAGCAAGGAGAGGAGCCCTGGTGAGTGCTATAGTGAATGAGAAGATTTGGACTGACCCACACCCAGGAATTAAAGCTTTGATGATTATGTCACCATTATAGTGAAATATGGTGCTCGTGGACATCTTCCCATTATTCTTGAGATCTTTGATCCAGCTGGAGTGAGAAGCTATGGTGATGGTACACCACTTCCCAGACAGCTAGAGAGAATGGCTCAGCACTGGTTAATATGGAAAGCAATGAGAGATTCAGGAGTAGAGCAGGAACCCCCCACTCCCTCCTCTGCCCAGGCTGCTGGTGGGTGGACAAGCATCTCTTGTGCCAGGCAGAGCAGCGGTCTGCTGTAAAGAGATAACGCTATGCAAGATTTGCTTGGCCAAGCCCCGGTACTCTGGGACCCTCACTAGCCCTCCAGCTCCCCCACTAAAGAGGTGAGGCACCCAAACGTCGTGCTGTCAAATGCCAGGAGGCCTGAGGGACTTTGACATCCAGCAGGAACTGGGGTTCTTGCAAAAACAGGCAGGTGGGTTTTGTCGGACCTCTGCTCCCTTGTGGAGACCATGTCCAAGCAAGGCATCTTCCCCATCCTCCACCATGGGAAAACTCCTTCCACTGGCATTGCCTTCACTCCATCAAAACATTCTTTCAGAGGGATTTTTACCCAGGCCTGATGCATCAACAAAAATATCAACTCCAGGAGCAAGAAAATGACCTTCATCTCCAGCACACCTGTGAGAAAGACAAGCTCCTCAGGGGCAGCAGAGCAAACGCTCCCTCATCATGTCTGTGCGATGGCCAGTGCAGAGGTAACGTCATTGCTGGGTTTCTCCCTGTCTGCAACTGAATGGCCTGTTCCTACCAAGGTCTGAGTCAGAGAGATCCCAGAGGTCTGAGCCAGAGGTCCTCTGCAAGAGGGCAGAGAGAAGGAGGTGAAAATTCCCTGCCAGCTTCAGCCTCACTGGTGCTTTCCATGGGGTCAAAGCAAGAGGTTCCAGGGCGATGGAGAGCCCCAAATGAGCTCCTTGGCACCCTGGGGTGTGTCCTGCCTGGTCCCAGGGCCTGGAGAGGTCCCATCTGCATAAGCAATCTCAATTTCATCCCTAAATCTTTCTTTGCTTCACTCCCCCAGACTCTTTTTTGTTCAGATGTGGTGGTGTGGAGCAGTGCTCTCCAAATCTTTTTGATCGCACACTCTCATCAGTGAAAAGCTTTAGGGCGTGCACCCCCAATATGGATATTCATAAATATTGTGCCTGTAAAACAGGCACAATAATAGAAATTTTAAAAGGACAAGATAAAAATTAAATAACCATTAGTTTTAAAATATTATTTTATTTGACTTTATTTATTAATGGAACCAAAAATATTTTCTTCCTGCACCTCAATGGATTATCTTGAACCCACCCTGGGGTGCGTGCACCCCACTTCTGAGACCACTGGTCTAGAGGAACCAGTGGTACTGCCCTACAGATGGGCCTGATAAAGGGGTGTCTGTTTCTTTTTTCCCTGGTGACGCTGCTGGTCTTCATGGTGAGCTCTGCTGGTCCATATTGTGGTGTGGTCTCACCCGTTGGTGTCAGGAGTTGATGAAGGCCGAGCACAGAGCACACTCCTGGCT
>NW_010304775.1:2544-11593 GCF_000700745.2 Antrostomus carolinensis | reverse complement strand
CCCTGCCTGTCACCTCCAGAGGTCCCTACCCGGCCACATACTAAGGTAGCTCCAACTAGCAGGAGCCATCATGAAATCCCAGGTTTCCCCATCAGTAGAGAGAGCAGAGGGGTTGCAGATGGCTCTGGCTCACCCTGTCCTGGGGATTGTGGGTGGGAAGGGATGTGAAATTCTTGCTTTATTTCTGAAGGAGCTGCTGATTTTGTAGATGTTCTAAAAACTGTGTTCCCCAACTGCCCCTGCCTTGCCCATGTGCTCCAGGAGGATGTGTTGCATCCTCACCAAAGCAGGATAAGGCATGTTGGGTTCCTACTGATAAATCCTTGGCTCCATCAGGGATGGGGGTGTTTTCCTTCACAGGAAACCCATAATTTCTGCTAAGTAGGAATCTTACGGATTCTTACTTGTAAAGAAACCCCAACGCAGCGTTTGGCCGAGGTCCAAGGAGGATATGTTCAGCTGTGCCTGTAGACCTGTCTTCTTGCACACACTGAGCAGTGGTCACAGCATCCTTTCACACCCATTTATTTACAACCACCAGGTAACTCCTTCCCAGCTCCGTGTGCTACTGGGAGCCCCTGAGTCCTTCCTGAAGGAGCAGGATTCATCTGTCCTCCCAGTCACACTCCAGTACAACCCACACTCCTGCCTTATCGCCACCATTTTGCATGTGGAAGCAGCTCCCTATTCCCAGGATTAACGTTGACTCCTGAATCTACAAAGATCAATGGTTTTCCTACTTATACATATTTTATTGCATTAAGGGGAAGACATCCGGCTCTGCAGTGTCTGCAAGTCCAGCCCAGACAAGATTACCCACCACTTAACGGGAGATGCAAGCGGCCGAGCAGTTCTGCTGGGCTCTGCAGTGTTTCACCACAGAAAGGCTCCGCTGAGGAATAAAAGCTCTTTCCAGAAAGCCTGACAAAGCCCTGGCGTAGAGAAATGACTACAAACCCCCAAGGTTTACCAAGGGCACAGTCACACCAAGGGCAGGGTGTGGACAGCCAGGACAGCTCCTCTACCTGGGCAAAACCTGTTTCTTAGGAAAAAAGGTCCCAGAATTACTTACTGGGAGAGCTCCTGTGGCCAAGCAATTAGCAATTTTACAAAATCTCCTCCTAGTCTATGCAGGTCTCCAGGGGATGTTGTGTGCCACCCTTCTGCCACCGGTCCGAGAGGGTGAGGACCTCTGCAGTGCTCCATGCTGGAAGGACAGTACCTGGCTCCTGGGATGGGACACAGCTCACCTGCCCAGGTCATACCTGCATGAGCTGGGCTTTCTGCAGCTGGCAGTGTGAGTCCAAGCCAGTTGTGCCAGGGGCTTTCAGACACAGAGGGGGACAATGGCTTTGAGCTTTGGAGGCTTTGAGCAACGTGGTTTAGTGGAAGGTGTCCCTGCTGCTGGCAGGGGGGTTGGAACTGGATGATCTCTAAGGTCCCTTCCAACCCAAACCAGTCTGTGATCCTATGATGATGTGAAGTAGGTCTCCAGCCCCCGGGTCCCCACTGGGCAATAGTGGGTGTGGGCATTGGATGTGTTGGTGAGAGAGAGCGAGGACCCCCAAGCTCTGCTCCCACCAGCACTGCCCAGTGAGGAGCCCCAGACCCTCATGTGTGGGGTCACTGAGAGCCACATCCCTGCCATGGGGAAGGTAGGGGTTGCTCAATGGTGATGCCTACACCCTTGGTGGACATCTGTAACACCCCCCTGTGCAGAGCTTTCCTGATGGCCTCTTTGACCTCGCTGTTCCTCAAGCTGTAGATGATGGGGTTGAGCATGGGGGTCATGATGGCGTAGAGCAGGGCAAAGATCTCATCCATCGCCTTGGAGCCACTGGAGTGAGGCACCAGGTACGCAATGGCCCCGGTGCCAAAGAACAGGGACACCACGGTCAGGTGGGAGGCACAGGTGGTGAAGACCCTCTGTGTCCCTGCGCCCTTCCGCAGGACAACCCCGATGATGTGAACGTAGGACACGAGAGTAAGGAGGAAAGAGCCCATCGCAATGGTCCCAGCCAAAGAGTACAAGATGGCCTTGTTGAGGGGAGCGTTGGGGCTGCAGGATGCCTTCAGCAAGAAGGGCATCTCACAGAACAAGTGGTCAATCACGTTGGACCCACAGAAGGGCAAGTGGGCTGTGAGGAAGGACTGGATCAGAGACGAGAAGGAGCCACTCAGCCATGAAACAACCACTAAGCAATGACACATCTTCTTGCTCATGAGTGCTGGGTAGCGGAGAGGGTGGCAGATGGCCAGGTACCGATCATAGGCCATGGCAGCCAGGAGCACGCACTCGGAGCCCCCAAAGCAAAGGAAGAAGTAGATCTGTGTGATGCAGCCCACAAAGGAGATAGTCTTCTGCAGTGAGAAGGAGTCTTGAAGGATCTTAGGGAGAGTGACAGAGGAGTAGCAGATGTCCAGGAAGGAGAGGTGGCCCAGGAAGAAATACATGGGGGAGTGCAAGTGGGTGTCCAGCCAGACGAGGGTCATGATGAGCAGGTTCCCCAGCAATGTCACCAGGTAAATGAGTGAGAAACACAGGCAGAGGGTCACTTGTGCTCTGTAGGCACCAGAAAAACCCAAGAGAAGGAACGCGGTGCGGCTGCTGAGATTTCCCTGCTGCAGGGATTCGAGGCTCATCTACAGGGAGAGCAGGAGGAGGTAAGAACAGGTAGAAGGATGAGGAGCACTCACCCCTGCCATGGGGCATCACCAGCCCTCAGCTCTGCTGCATGGTGGGCTGAAGCTGTGCCACTGCCCCAACACTCCTCACACCTTGCTCCAGGGGCTTGAGGGGACACATCTCTGGGGGCAGGTGACGGGTGTCAGCTTATGGGATTTCAATCCTCAAGGCAACCCCCAACTCTGTGTCACCTGAAGGACACTGGAGAGAGTGGAGACCTCACCACTAAGGATCCCAGGGACTGTTAAATGAGAGAGGACAAGAGCAGCTCCTCTACCTGCTCCAGGTTTCCTGGGCTGCAACTGGAGCGTGGTCTGAAGATCCTACAAAATGTGAGAGGTTGGACCCTGCCTTGCTGAACGTTTGCTGCCCTTCATGGGAGCAAGTTGTGTTTACACCATCAGTGAAGATATAGAAAGATCTCCTGCTTCCTCTTTCCACCACAGATTGTAGGAGCAGATCTCAAAAAAAACCCCAAAAGCCACCACCAACAAAAAAGAAATCTTAGAAGGTTACAGACAAAGAAGTTGTCTACTTGCAAATATTGCACTGTAGATGTTAACCTCGTGTTCACACTTAGAAAGCAATGCAAAGGAGGGACCTCTGGAGATCACAGGAGGACCCGAAAGGCGTCTGAAGGTGACTGTATAGTTCAAACAGGCTTAGGGGTAGCAAGGAAAAGCAGAGACACTGGCCTGGAGGAAAAGGGCAAGTCTCTGAATCTAACGAGAAACTGGAGCTCAGGGATAAATGCAGACAACATTCAGAAGATTTTGAGTGTGAACCTAAAGCCACAGGGTTTAGATCATCTCCACGGTAAGGAGATGATCAGGGATTCACAGAAGCCTGCAAGAAGCTGTTGACACTGACAGAGCTACCACCAGGTCCTCCCAGAGAGAAGTGAGGGAGCATCTGCCAGAAGCGAAGAGGAGGTGGGTGCCGGGCTGAGAAGACTTGAACACCTCAAACAACATCGCAGGCTCCCTCCAAGAGGGAACAAGGACAACCCCACCACTCTGCGGGGAGGCTCAGGGATGGGCTGTGGGTCTCTCCTGGTGCCCAGCAGTGGGGTGGCTGTGTGAGCAGGGAGGGAGGAGCAGCCAGACCAAGGTTGGGTGCTGCAGCAAGGGCTGGAGTTCCTGAGCAGCTGGGAGCCTCCATGGACACCCTGCTCCTCACACAGAGACATGCCAGTGGGAGGGGAGAAGCCTTCAGGGGACTGGTGCCAGGATCTCCACCACAAAGGGAATGGAGGTCAAAGGGAAGCCATGTACTCTCCACGCTGGTTTGGGTTGTGCTGGAAGAGTTGGAGCTGGTGGACAAGGGCACAACCACAGAGGGAAGGGAAGCAGCTGCAGGGATGAGAGCAGAGGGGAAAGCGGCATGGGCAGCAAAAGGCTGGTGTCTCCTCTGGCTCAGGAAGAGCAGATGGTCCATAGGAAATAACACAAACGATTGTGGCCTTATGCAAAGCTGACATGGAGGAACTCAAATATACTACACGGAGCCACCCATGACAGCAGATCATAGAAGCATAGAATGGTTTGGGTTGAAAGGGACTTTAAAGCTCATCCAGTTCCAATCCCCTGCCATCAGCAGGGACCCCTTCCACTAGACCAGGTTGCTCAAAGCCTCATCCAACCTGGCCGAGAACACTTCCAGGGAGGAGCAGCCACAGCTTCTCCAACTTCTCTGGACAATGTTCCCGGATGTTCCCAGAGGTCAGAGAAAGAGCTGGTGTGACCAGAGCAGAGGCAATGGAGGTCACAGGAGGAGAGGGCAAGAAAGGTTGGTGAGGAGAAAAGGCAGCACAGCATAAGATGTTGAAAGACAACATCAAAAGATCTTCCTGGATCTAAATCACCTTGGGAAGGAGGGAAAGGAAGGTCTGCCCCGGCAGTGCAGATCCCCCAGCCAGACTGGGGTGAGAACAAAGACCTGGGAGAAAAATTCTTCCAGGAAGAGTAAGTCCTGGGAGGGGATGGGGGTTATAAACCACAGCTTTGTGGTTTATGGTCATCACAGATATCCTTGGATATGACATCTCACGTATCTCTTCACCAGGACACAGCGTGAAGCAAGCTGATTGCATTTTTTTGTACCTGTTACTGAAAAATAGGCTGGTTTTAGAGGAGCTATCTGAGAAAATAACTTCAGCTGGGGTAGGCATGAGTCAACGTCATTTTGCGTAAATGAGAAGATCAGTAAGAGCAGCTTGGTGGCTGTGAACAGGCACAAATCAGGACGAGTGAGGAGAGCTGGTTACTGCAGCTGGGCAGATTTGGGAAGTCAAGCATGCAAACGGAGAAAAGAGCTGGGATTTAATGAACGCAAAGGTGCCAAACCCAGCTAAAAACCTCCCTCTCGAGCACAAGGGGGAGGATGGTGAGGGCTTCTCCTCTAGCAAAGGAGCAATGTATGTCCACTGAGGAGGAGATTTGGAAAGAGAGGAGAGTCTCCAAGGAAAGAAAAGAGCCTGAAAAGTGGTAAGTGAAAGATGAAGGAGTGCAGGGAGAATGAAAATTGCTTGTAGGGTTTTGAGATTAACGTACACCCCTCAGCCACGGAGCTGAAGGACAGGCAGCCCCGCAGTGCTTCTCAGTTCAGTGCCCTGGAACTCAGACATCACCCACTCCCAGTTTTCCAGAAGGACAATTTATGGTAAAGGCAGGGTGGCCAGTGACAACATGAGGGCACGGGGACAGCAGCAGCATCAAGGAGGGAGGAGAGTCTTCAGAGATTTGCTGCCTGTCAGCAGGGCTGTGGGAGGGGAGCATGGCTGCACTCGAATTCAGGAAGAACAAATGCTGGTTCTTCTGCAGTGAGGGAGCAAAGAGTCTTTGGGATGGGGACTATGTCTCATGGGAGAAGGGGAATCCAGCACCCGGCATCTGCAAGGCTTTAGGGGAAAGATAAAGAAAGAAAACTAGGTGGGCATAGGAGCTCTGGGACTACGGAGCAGTTTGCCTGCCCACAGGGTCCCCAGCTGTAGATGGAGTGGTTCGGTCAGCCCAAGGTAGTTATGAGTCACACCTTGAGTGCTGGGTTCAGTGTTGGGCCCTTGACTCCAAGAAGGACATGGAGGTGCTGGAGCGTGTCCAGAGAAGGGAACGGAGCTGGGGAAGGGTCTGGAGCACAAGTGTGCTGAGTTCCCTTGTGGCTGAGGGAACTGGGGGTGTTGAGCCTGGAGAAAAGGAGGCTGAGGGGAGACCTTCTGGCTCTGTGCAAGTCCCTTGGAGGAGGGTGGAGAGAGGTGGGGGTGGGTCTGTTCAACCAAGGACCAAGGGCCAGGACAAGAGGAAATGGGCTCCAGTTGTGGCCAGGGCAGTTGAGATGGGATGTGAGGAAGAATTTCTTTACTGAAAGGGTTCTGAGGCATTGGAAGGGGTTGCCCAGGGCAGTGGTGGAGTCCCCATCCCTGGAGGGATTGAAGAGTCGTGTAGACACAGTGCTGAGGGACATGGGTTAGTCATAGGGGACTTGTCAGTGTTGGGTTCATGGTTGGACTCAATGAGCTTAAAGTGGAAAGGTTTCCAGTCCATCTGGGAAGGGAAAATACTGATGCTGTGGTACATTAGTGAGACCTTGCTGAGTGGTGCACAGGGAGCGGGGAGCCCACTTGAGGCGGAGGAAGCTGAACTGGGCTGCCTGGAGAGGGGAGAGACCATTGTAGAGGGGACAGCATGATGTGATCAGCCCAGAGAAGCAAAACCAAGCTGGGAGCTGGCTGTGGCATAGGGGAGCAGAGCTCTTTGCTGAAGCACACTGCTGTGGGTACCCTGCACAGGCAAGCCTGCGAGAACCAGCACTTTAAACCCAATTTCCAAAATTACTTTGACCCAGGAATCTTTTCCTTCGATCTAATGCACCAGGGTTTGGACAAGAAGCTGAGGTCTCATGTGATGCCTTCTCAAGAGGTTTGGGGGCCAAAGATTTCACATCATGGGGCAAAGGCAGGAGGGGTTTTGGTTCCTAAATCTCTTTGTGACCCCTGGAAACTTTTCCCTTTACCTAAAATAAACCTGCCCTAGGTATAAGTAGGTCTTCACAGAGTCTTTGCATTGGTTTAATGAAGCAGAGGTGGAAAACTACATGCCCCGTCCACCTGGACGATGGCACAGGGAAGCCAGGGAAGGAGACACCAATGGTGCTGTGCAACCGGGATGCAAGTGGCATCTTCATTTCATTTCCCAATAACTGTAGAGGTTTGCAATTACATCTGCTGATCTGATAGTCATTAGCTGGATGATCAGCCAGTCATTGGAAGTGTCTGTTTGCCTTTCTGCTAATTAAATTGCGTTTGATTTGCAATCAAATCTAATGAGAGACAAGTGAGCTCGAGGTAGACTCGGGAGCAGCTGATGAGCGCTGCTCTGGGTGAAGCACAGGCCACCACCACGGTCTCACTGGGTTTGTAAAGCCACATTCCAGTCAGATCAGGAACACGGATGGGAAACAGGCTGTGGCACAGGGGAGGGAGGGACACGTCTGCGGCCAGGCAGTGCCGTGTTTGCAGTTGGGGCAGGGCTCCCGCCGGGTGCAAGCAGATGAGCTGCGGTGCTGTGACCTTTGAGACACGTACTGAGCACCTGGGTACTCATCTGGCTGCTGGACCATGAGAGGGACAGCAAAGACACCCATGGCTGGTGGTCATGGGAGTGGGGCACAGAGCAGGGCAGAGCTGGCCTCGCAGGACCTTGGCGTGGGGCTGACTCCTTCCCTCCTTGACCCTACAGCTGTCCTGACCTTGCAACAGATGCTGGGGACACTGGTGACCCAGCACCTGCGTGGCTTACCTTGAGCAGATGCTTTCTCTCTTCACACCAGGTGTGTCTGGCAGCACCAGTGGTTTGGGACACCAGGATGATTTCAATATACTCCTGGGAGGCACCTGGGAAAAGATCCCCTGTTACAGCACAGTCCATAAAAGCTCCACACAGCCCCTCGGGAACGGTGCTTTGGGATGCCGCAGGAGCAGGGGGGAATATGGTGTACTGAGACCTGTGCTCAGTGCCTGACCATGGACATCCCCTGAGGGGTGCTCCAGCAGCATCCCCATGAAGAGGGCTCCAAACCTCCAGGGACCAGGACTGGGGGGGAGCTCTGAAGTTGCCTTCTTAGCAGCTAGAGACACCCAGAGGGTGGTCCTGTGGTGGAGCTGGAGTAGCACTGTGGGCTCTGCAGCCAAAGTGGCTCAGAGACACCTTTCAACAAGAGCCTGGGTCCAAGAATATGTCAGAGTTTGGTTCTTCAGCCTTTACTTTCCTTTTCTACCTTGATTTCCCCACTTTTGCAACTGAGAATGTACCTCCTGGCTTTGCTGGATAACTTTGGCTTCTTCTAGACAAGCTCATCTAGATTTAAGTGTGAGTTAAAGGGCTCTAGAAAGCATGAGGTGTGTTGCCTCTCTGAACTGCTGCTTGGAGACCTTCCACCGCTGAGGATCTGGGAATCTGGAAGGGAAGTTTCCACCCAGATGCACCAATCTACAAAAGTCAGGGTAGGGCCTGAGAGCGTTCACACCTTTGAGGAGGGATGAGTGATGGAGACGCTGACCAGAAACAGCAGCACCTCTCCTTGATGTGGCACTTCTCCCTGCCCCTCCAACTCAACCCTTCCTCCCACTTTCAGTGCACACAGGTGTGATTTTGGACCCTAAAGTCTCTCTCCTTCCAATTCACCATGGCAGCCTTGGCCTTTCCTGCTCTGCCCGCAGGTGTCTGGCAGCAGCCAGCAGCACAGGGGATGGCCACGGAGGCAGAGGAGGGAGGGTGGAGATGTTTTGGGTTTGGGGGCAGAAGGTGTTTTTTTGGTTGTGGGGGAAGGGCCACCTTGTGAGAGTGAAAAGCTCCCCTGGCTCCAAGGTGGAGACCCCCTCAGCCCAGGCTGAGCCAGTGAGCACCAGAGAAACACCTCTGCTAATCCATGTTTGTGAGGGGAAGGGCTGTCCTGAGAAGAAGAAGGTGGAGAGAACCTGGAGGAGAGGCCATTGACCTGAACAAAAGATGACCATTGGCCAAAACAAAGGACAGACAGAGAGAGCTTTGTTGCCAGAAGGAAAGAGGAGGAGGGGAGGACAGAGAACCTCAGACACTCATTCAACAGCATGGAGTAGGAGAAGATAAAGGAGGTTCTGCAGTCCATGGAAGTTAAGTTCAGTGTCAAAGCAGAGACCCACGGGTAGACCATGGAGGACTCCATGCTCGAGCAGAGAAGCTGAGCCCGAGGGCAAGTGTGACTGGAATTGTGACCCCAGAGTCACTCAATGCCAGAGCAGGGGTGCACCTCCAGAGTGGAGGGGGAGTCTGAAGCCCATGGATGGCCCCAAGCTGGAGCCAAGAACTGAGCCCAAAGAGGGCCGTG
>NW_010304775.1:1343-2411 GCF_000700745.2 Antrostomus carolinensis | reverse complement strand
CAAAGTGATTGGAGCCCGGGAAGAAGGGAGGGGTGGGGAAGGTGCTGTCAGATGTGGTTGTTGTCTCTCACTGTCCTACTCTGATTGATTGATAATGAATTAAATTGATTTTTCTTCCCCAAGTTGAGTCTGTTTTGCCCGTGACCATCACTGGTGAGGGAGCCCTCCCTGTCCTTTATTCCTAATCCCGTGTCCCCTTTGTTGTGACTCCCATCTCACTGGGCTGGGGGAGTGAAATGCAGGACCTCATGGTCCCACTGTGGGTCAAACCACCACAGGAGGGCACACTGAGAGCACAGTGTCAGGAGAAGGCATCTTCCCTGGTATTGTCCACAATTATAATTAATTTATGGGTCGTCAATAGTGAATAAATAATTTCTCTGAGCATTTGGTGCTCAGCTGGCTGTGTTCAGCTGGGTTCCTTGCTATTGGTCTGTTTGCATATCTCCATGGCCTGAGGAGCCACAGGAGGATTCTGGTTGGAAGGCACCTCAAGGGTCTCTGGTCCTGCCTCTGCTCAGAGCAGGGCCAGCTTTAAAGTTAAATCAGGCTGCTCAGGAACTTGTCCACCTCAGTTTGGATACCTACAAGGATGGGAGGTACTCAGCCACTTTTCTGGACATGGTCTAGTGCAGGACCACACTCATTATGAACTTTCTCCTTTTGTCCTACTGGAATTTGCTGTGTTGCAGCTTGTGGTCATTGCCCTTCATCCTACCACTGAGCACTCTGGGAAGAGTCTGGCTGCATCTTCTCCAGATCTCCCCCTGAGGCAACTGGAGACAGCAGCCAGATGTCTTCTTCACCTTCCCTTCTGAGGGCTGGACCAGCCTATCTTTCCATGTCTCCCCTTGTACGTGCCGTGCTCCAGGCTCTGGACAGCTTTGTGTCCTCCACTGGGCTCTCTGCAGTTTGTCAGGACCTTTCTTATACTGGGGACCCCTAAACTGGACCCAGTTCTCCCAGTGCAGTCTCACAAGTGCTCCCTCAAGCTAATGGTGCCCTTGGCTAACGCAGATCAGGATGTATCTGAAGGTGCTCTGCTGACCCATGTTCAGCTTGTTGCCT
>NW_010304775.1:0-1207 GCF_000700745.2 Antrostomus carolinensis | reverse complement strand
TTACCCCCAGCGGACAACTCAGCCCTGCGCAGCCACTCGCTCATTTCCCCCAGAGGGATGGAGGAGAGAATTGGAAGAGTAAAAATGAGAAAACTTGTGGGTCGAGTTAAAGACAATTTAATAAGTAAAGCAAAAACTGTGTGCACAAGCAAAGCAAAACAAGGAATTCATTCACTCCGTCCCGTCAGCAGGCAGATGTCCAGCCATCTCCAGGACAGCAGGGCTCCATCGTGCGTAATGGTTCCTTGAGAAGACAAAAAGCCATCACTCTGAATGTCATCCCCTTCCTTCTTCTTCCCCCGCCTTTATATACTGAGCATGACATCATATGGTCTGGAATATCCCTTTGGCCAATCTGGGTCAGCTGTCCCCTGCCACTGTCTTCTGCACCTGCACACTAGCAAAGCATGGGAAGTGGAAAAGTCCTTGATTTCTCAGCAACAACTAAAATCATCAGTATGTTATCAACATCCTTCTCATACCAAACCCCATATTAAATCCGAAACACAGCACTATCCCAGCTACGAAGAACAAAATCAGCTCTATCCCAGCCAGAACCAGGACAGGGCTGCTGTGACCCCTCTGGATGGCAGCTCCAGCTTAACAACCTGTCCCCAAAGCTTTATTGTCCCCAGAGCTTGCACGTCGTCACTGATATTGGGCATTGCTGGGACTGGTGCATCTTCAGGAGATGTTGACCTTGGCAGCTTGGAAAGTGTCCAGCCACATTGCTTCCCACCTTCAGGTCACCAGACACTTCCTATCAGCACTGTTGGGCCAACCAGTTTTGGAGCTATAAAACCACGTCCTGAGATGATCCAGGTTGAAAATAACCACATACTTCCAAGAGCTTTCGACACCTGGAGGAAGCAAGAACATTTGAAGCCAGCTGGGTTTTGAGTTCCAGTGCCCTGTGAAGCTGTGGCCCACAGGGGCACCTTGCTGCCCCAGCAGCCCTGATGTTTTTTCTTCACTTTTAATGGGTCTCAGTTGTGTTGTTAAAAGTTTCTGAACTTCTGCAGATTTAACTTCTGAAAAGGCTCTGAGGGGCTTGTTGTGCCACTGCAACACCTGGGGACAGGAGCTATATTTGCCCCTTCCCAAACCAGGGAGCAGAACTGGTGTTTATTCCTCCGCGGGGCTCAGACCAGCACTGAGGTGTCTCTGAGCAGTAATTGGCAATTTAGAGGCGACTCACTCCTGACCC
>NW_010304774.1:28151-33513 GCF_000700745.2 Antrostomus carolinensis | reverse complement strand
CCCTCCCCCCCCAAAGAGATAGTTAAGAACAACTTAACCTGAACAACTGACATAGTACAACTCCTCTTGTATATTCTTCAGCCAGAAGAGATACACTCCAGTTCCTACAAACATGTTTACTTGGAACAGTGCTGGAACATGGAGATGCTACTTATTGTTGATGGGAAGACTAAGCAAAGTCAGGTATGTAAACACTGGAGATTTAAGTTTTCTGCACATGATGTTGAAATTTCAGGGGTAATGTGCCAGAAAATCATTCCTCCCCTACCCCATCCCTTCCTCCCCCCTGTATAATTTTGTAATGTTAAAGTCCTCTTTAAAAATTTACCTTGCTGTCATCTTAGAAGCTCAAGGAAATATTTCCACAGTCAAGAATCTCATATAAAGTCAATATGGTTTCTATTAGTAAAATTAAGATAGTCCAAACTGAGTGGTGGGGTAGGCAGTAGGGAACAAGCAGAACACATGCTGAGTTGCTAAATCACCTCATTGTTTCTGGTGTTGTAGGACCTGATCCAAAGTTCACAAACATAAACCACTCTTTATTGATCGTATGGAATGTTGGATTCAGCCTTTTCTGTCTGCAGAAAAGCTGCTGGGAAGATCCTCAGTGACCACTTCATGGATATTCACAGAGCTGATTTAATAACTCAAGTTCTAATCAAGCAGTTAACTGATTAAGGCTAAAAAGATCCTTCATCAAGAAAACTTTATTTCTTACAAAAAATCCTTGTACCTACAGTGGCAACTAAGCTTCTGCCTGCCATTCGTTATGACTGTAAATCATTACTATTTAACAGAGGTGAAAAATATCTGCATTTAAAACTTCTCCAGGTTAATTTAGTGAAATGCAAGCCCAACAAAACACATTACAGCTTCTCACACAGCCAAAGTACTAGGTACTTAAGTACAGAACATGAATCAGCTATTCAAATTGAACCCTTATAACCAAAGAGACAAAGCTTACATGCAAAGCAGCACACATTCCCCCTTTTTTTTTTTTAAACCAGGTGCAAGCTTGTGAAAACGTGTTATCTTGTTGCTAATAGTGATCACCAACTGGGATTTGATAAAAGGACAACTAGGCTTAGCCTACTTCAGAAAGGGACTCATTAAAAACAGGAGAAGAAAAGAAAAAGCACTCAATGTAACAAACAAGAGATTATCCCTTGCAGCACAGCCTCCACCTGTGATTACATGCAGTAACAGTGATATATAAACACTGTCCAAGATCCCAAGGAAAGCTGAAGATCTATGCCTGCACATTGTTTCACTCCAATTCCATGTCACATAAATGAAGATGACATTCAGAAGACATGCTTCATTTATTTCTTGGTTTTTTTTTTTCAATATAGAGTTATAGATGTATAGTTTAATACATAGTTAAACACATAGGCCAAGAAACCTACGTGCGGTAGCAGACTGAAGATTACAGGTCAGCATGCCATGCTACATGACAACAAGTCAAGTATAATTAAAAGTAGAACAACTTTTTCATCATTACGACTCTCAAAAATACACACCATGTGTCAAAGGACTGAGCACAAATAGGAATGGGAAAGCATCCATCCCATTAAGTAGAGAAAGATATTCAAAATTTCTCATAATCTGGGCCACTGGTCTCTTCCTTAGGATCTACACATTGACACAGCAGAAGAGAGTTGAGAATATGATGGGAACCTTGCAAGCTACACCAAGAGTTACAACTTTCTTCAGTATAGGCTAAGCCAAGACAGGCAGGTCTAGAAGAGTAGGAACCACATGAAAAGCGACTAATTGCTGTGTTACAGACCCACTGGCTTCCCAGTTACCCTCAGCACTGAACTGCAGACCTGACAAGCAAGCAGATGTACCCAAGCATGGCTGGTAAGTCAATAAGCCAAACAAGGTTGCCGCTACAACAAACTGTACGCTAGAAGAATGTCTCAAAAATTGAGTCTTTAGAGAAATTATCTGGATACTGAGGCTCTGACAAGCTAGATCTGCCCATGGATATATCAGAAGCAGCTGAAGACAGTTACTATGCTCTGGCGCTTGTAATCATTACCTGTCAAGTAATAGTTTCAACTCTACTGCATTTTGCGAGCCTCTCCTTGCCTGGGTAGTCAAATCCCCTTCGACGACTTCCCAGGCTAGGCCAGCCAGGCTGACTGATGAAACTGGATACGGAGCACTCAGTCCCATCTCCCCTTTTACTAGCACAGCACCACACAGCTGGGGAAGGCATGGAGGAGTGGTGGTAACGTATTTGAAATGCAACGGCAATTTCTAAAATGAACACTTCTCTATCGGCTACAATTATAGCTCTCTGGGATACTAGAAATCAGCGAGGTCAAAAGCTACACAAGTAGCAGAGAAAACAGATGAGTGTGTTCTCAAAACTCACAGCTTATGTTGGTGTTGAGGAGTGGGTTAAAAGTTTTAACTAAATATAAGAATTCATCATAGACATGATGATCCAAGATGGGAAAATGGTTCTCCCTCCTCCCAGAAAGAGCAACTTTAAATTAGGACTTCTAATGCTGAAAAACTGCTGAAGGACTGGGAGCCAATTAACAGCCAATTTCTGCAAGCTGCATTTCAAATGTGATATAGGAAAATGACAATTATAGAATACTGCACACCAACAGACAACTGTGCTGCTGAACTCGCAGCTTGTTACAAACTGTGACGGTGTCCTCAGCCATGATATCTGCTTACATTGGAAAGTCCTGACAACAACCAGAGAGAAGAATGAAATTGGTAAGAGTGCTTGGAAATAAATAAATAAAAATAATACTCAAAAGAGTCAGGATAGCTCAAGACTGACAGAATCGCTCTGGGGTTTCTTGTTGGTAGAATATTCATTCCCCTAGTAAGATATCTACCCACAGATCAGATTAAAATCCTGCCTACTGGAATGAAAACATAGCTCAACTTATCCAGGATATTAAAGTGTGTAGTGCAGCTGACATCTCATCTGATCACTTTTCATTCAAAGCAAGAACAAAAAATAAACTTCAAAAAGGTAAAACAAAAAGTACCAAGAAAAAAATCCATGTTGGAGGACTAAACACAATTACGGTGGCAATTTCAGATCAATATCAATAAAAGATTTTATGGACTGTAATTCAAAATTGACATGTTATAAGCTATACACCAGCTGCTTCCAACAATGGAAGGTAATTTTGGAGATGTAGAAGTCAAAGGCAGGGGATATTCTCTGTAGGAAAGATGATACAATACATTTAACTTCTCACACACAGCTTCATAGAAATAAGCAGCTGACATCAGGAATAAAAGGAAAAGGGAAAAAAACAGTCTGAAAATAAGAATTACACAGTTAATGACACTAAACTGGTAGTTTTTGAAAGAAGCCAAAATAAATTCAGGGGCCTGACCCAGAAAGCTGCTATCACCTACAAAGTAAAAACCAAAAACAAACTTTCAAGAGGTGCTAAGCAGGCCAACTCTACTTAAAAACACTGGCTTTAACAGAGAAATTAAACAGTCATGGCTAAGCTGCTTAACATTTCACACTACAGACAATGGCATGAAAGATACAGTAACAGCAGCTTAGGGGAAAGCTGCCAGCAAAAACCAACTCAGAAAATGTGGAAGCTCTGGGATAAAGAGATGAATGATAAAAAAATGCCCAAATTCTTCCAGACCTGGAAAAGCACACAGAGGAAAAACAGGAAAATTAAATTATACTCAAAATATCAAATAAAGGTCACTTAAAGAGACATTATGCTCCTTCCAACAGTAAACAGGAAATTTCCTCCAGCATCCTCTTTAACATAGAAAAATGAAGCAGCAAACCTGTAATTAACCCACAGTCTTCCAGCTCAAAAATCTAACAATAGCATATCAAATGGAAAATGCTCTCCCAGTCTCTTTCCTTAACCACAGGGGCAGGATAAACCCCCCATGATGCCCTCACAGAAACCTTCTTAACTGTTGTAACATGGAAAAAAAGTAAAACATCACCATCTGCATGTATCCTGCACAGTTAAATGGTCTTAAAACACTTACCAGTGCCAAAATAAACCACACCAAAAAAAACCCCACCAAACAAACCCAACACCACCTTCTCCCACCAGAAAGGTACCGTTACAACAGACACCACTCAGAAATGCATGGAGAATTACCCACTGCCGCCATCAGTAGTGCATCCAGTGAGATACTGGAACAGGTTGCCCAGAGAAATTGTGAATGTCCCATCCCTGGAAGTGTTCAAGGTCAGGTTGGATGAGGCTTTGAGCAACCTGGTCTAGTGGAAGGTGTCCCTGCTGATGGCAGGGGGGTTGGAACTAGATGATCTTTAAGGTCCCTTCCAACCCAAGCCATTCTGTGATTTGGATTAGAAGAATGTAGTTTTCTGATAAACTTATCTTCTCCAAGTAGTAACTAAGCCAATGTACAAGTAAAGACTTAAGTATGTGGGGAGGGGATTCCATCCAGCATTATTAACTTTTTTTTTAAATTTGTATTTTGAGTACTTTTTTAACATTAACTGGCTGTAAAACCCAAGGCTAAACAGTTTCAAGTCAAACATATTACAAAATGGAGGAGAATACAAAGACACAAATCAATTCACCCAACTTGCCAAGAAGAAACAAACCCTTGGAGCACAGACAGGACACGTGTTGGAATGATCTGGTCACTGGAGGCAGGGTAAGGGAGATCACTTGGAAGTTATTTCCAGCTTACTCTCTGGCAATGAAAACAAAATGTGAAACTGCAGCTGGACATTTGAATACCTTCAAAACAAATCCTCTGGGAAGGATCTAGTATTAAAATAAGTGAAGTCAATTAATAAATAAGTCATCAAAATTGATGTTTCCCGGGAAAAGATTAAAATATTTGAAATCAGTCAAACTGATGAGGTCAAAACAACTGGCAGCATGTACACAGGTACTTAATTCACTGGAGAAAAATGCAGAAAAGGCTGAAAAAAATAATATATATCCTGTGGTACTTGACAAGTGACTATTATTTGGCAAGTAAGTGAGACCAGATCACATCAAATACTGCTGTCCTTCATGGCAAAGGAACGAAGCAAGCTTAGATAACCCAGAAAGTATGGTACTAGATTCAGATCAGAAAGGTGTATCTGGAGCTTCAGGTATGTAGTAGGTCTCTGTCCCTTCTCCATGCATTTAATTTGCTCATTTAGGGAAAGGATTGCCTTCAGGAACTTGAGCAGTGTCTAGGTCAGCTGGACCCACAATCTTGGTTGCAGTTCCTAATTGCCCTTCCAATACACATCAAAACATTAGCCCTTTGTAAAAAGGAAAAGTAGTAGACTCCACTATCTATAGCTCACATTCACACTGGAGAAGAAACTAAGAGCATATACCTTTTAGATTAACTTATTTTA